>NC_069728.1:22269013-22311513 GCF_027358585.1 Pangasianodon hypophthalmus
ACATGTATGTGTGAGAGGGACACACACTCTAATAGACTTTAGTGACATATCCTTCTATACTATACTGCACACTACTGTAGTACACACTGCTGCAATACACACTACTATACTGCACACTGCTGCAATACACACTACTATACTGCACACTACTGTAGTACACACTGCTGCAATACACACTACTATACTGCACACTAATGTAGTACACACTGCTGCAATACACACTACTATACTGCACACTAATGTAGTACACACTGCTGCAATACACACTACTATACTGCACACTAATGTAGTACACACTGCTGCAATACACACTACCACACTGCACACTACTGTAGTACACACTGCTGCAATACACACTACTATACTGCACACTGCTGCAATACACACTACTATACTGTACACTAATGTAGTACACACTACTATACTGCACACTGCTGTAGTACACACTACTATACTGCACACTGCTGTAGTACACGCTACTATACTGCACACTGCTGTAGTACACACTACTATACTGCACACTGCTGCAATACACACTACTATACTGCACACTGCTGTAGTACACACTACTATACTGCACACTGCTGCAATACACGCTACTATACTGCACACTAATGTAGTACACACTACTATACTGCACACTGCTGCAATACACACTACTATACTGCACACTACTGTAGTACACACTACTATACTGCACACTGCTGTAGTACACACTACTATACTGCACACTGCTGTAGTACACACTACAATACTGCACACTACTGTAGTACACACTACTATACTGCACACTGCTGCAATACACGCTACTATACTGCACACTGCTGCAATACACACTACTATACTGCACACTGCTGTAGTACACGCTACTATACTGCACACTGCTGCAATACACACTACTATACTGCAAACTGCTGTAGTACACACTACCATACTGCACACTACTGTAGTACACACTACTATACTGCAAACTGCTGCAGTACACGCTACTATACTGCACACTGCTGTAGTAGACACTACTATACCGCACACTACTGTAGTAGACACTACTATACTGCACACTACTGTAGTAGACACTACTATACTGCACACTACTGTAGTACACACTACCATACTGCACACTACTGTAGTACACACTACTATACTGCACACTACTGTAGTACACACTACTATACTGCACACTGCTGCAATACACACTACTATACTGCACACTACTGTAGTACACACTACTATACTGCACACTGCTGCAATACACACTACTATACTGCACACTGCTGTAGTACACACTACTATACTGCACACTGCTGTAGTACACACTACTATACTGCACACTGCTGCAGTACACACTACTATACTGCAAACTGCTGTAGTACACACTACCATACTGCACACTACTGTAGTACACACTACTATACTGCAAACTGCTGTAGTACACGCTACTATACTGCACACTGCTGTAGTACACACTACTATACTGCACACTACTGTAGTACACACTATTATACTGCACACTGCTGCAGTACACACTACTATACTGCACACTACTGTAGTAGACACTACTATACTGCAAACTGCTGCAGTACACGCTACTATACTGCACACTGCTGTAGTACACACTACTATACTGCACACTACTGTAGTACACACTACTATACTGCACACTGCTGTAGTACACACTACTATACTGCACACTGCTGCAATACACACTACTATACTGCACACTGCTGTAGTACACACTACTATACTGCACACTACTGTAGTACACACTACTATACTGCACACTGCTGCAGTACACGCTACTATACTGCAAACTACTGTAGTACACACTACTATACTGCACACTGCTGTAGTACACACTACTATACTGCACACTGCTGCAATACACACTACTATACTGCACACTGCTGTAGTACACACTACTATACTGCACACTACTGTAGTACACACTACTATACTGCACACTACTGTAGTACACGCTACTATACTGCACACTACTGTAGTACACACTACTATACTGCACACTACTGTAGTACACACTACTACACTGCACACTGCTGCAATACACGCTACTATACTGCACACTGCTGTAGTACACACTACTATACTGCACACTGCTGCAGTACACACTACTATACTGCACACTGCTGTAGTACACACTACCATACTGCACACTACTGTAGTACACACTACTATACTGCACACTGCTGTAGTACACGCTACTATACTGCACACTACTGTAGTAGACACTACTATACTGCACACTGCTGTAGTACACGCTACTATACTGCACACTGCTGCAATACACGCTACTATACTGCACACTGCTGTAGTACACACTACTATACTGCACACTGCTGTAGTACACACTACTATACTGCACACTGCTGCAATACACACTACTATACTGCACACTACTGTAGTACACACTACTATACTGCACACTGCTGTAGTACACACTACTATACTGCACACTGCTGTAGTACACACTACTATACTGCACACTGCTGCAATACACACTACTATACTGCACACTGCTGTAGTACACACTACTAAACTGCACACTACTGTAGTAGACACTACTATACTGCACACTGCTGCAGTACACACTACCATACTGCACACTGCTGCAATACACACTACTATACTGCACACTGCTGTAGTACACACTACTATACTGCACACTACTGTAGTAGACACTACTATACTGCACACTGATGCAGTACACGCTACTATACTGCACACTACTGTAGTACACACTACTATACTGCACACTGCTGCAATACACGCTACTATACTGCACACTGCTGTAGTACACACTACTATACTGCACACTGCTGCAATACACGCTACTATACTGCACACTGCTGCAATGCACACTACTATACTGCACACTGCTGCAATACACACTACTATACTGCACACTGCTGCAATACACACTACTATACTGCACACTGCTGTAGTACACACGACTATACTGCACACTAATGTAGTACACACTGCTGCAATACACACTACTATACTGCACACTAATGTAGTACACACTGCTGCAATACACACTACCACACTGCACACTGCTGCAATACACACTACTATACTATACACTAATGTAGTACACACTGCTGCAATACACACTACCACACTGCACACTACTGTAGTACACACTGCTGCAATACACACTACCACACTGCACACTGCTGCAATACACACTACTATACTGCACACTAATGTAGTACACACTGCTGCAATACACACTACCACACTGCTGCAATACACACTACTATACTGCACACTAATGTAGTACACACTGCTGCAATACACACTACCACACTGCACACTGCTGCAATACACACTACTATACTGCACATTGCTGTAGTACACACTACAATACTGCACACTGCTGTAGTACACACTACCATACTGCACACCGCTGCAATAAACACTACTATACTGCACACTGCTGCAGCAGTGTGTACTACAGTAGTGTGCAGTATAGTTGTGTGTACTGCAGCTGTGTCAAGTATAGTAGTGTGTATTGCAGCAGTGTGTACTACATTAGTGTGCAGTATAGTAGTGTGTATTGCAGAAGTGTGCAGTATAGTAGCATGTAGTGCAGTAGTGTGTACTACAGTAATGTGCAGTATAGTAGCGTGTATTGAAGCAGTGTGTACTACAGTAGTGTCCAGTATAGTAGTGTGTATTGCAGGAGTGTGTACTACAGTAGTGTGCAGTATAGTAGCGTGTACTACAGCAGTGTGCAGTATAGTAGCGTGTACTACAGTAGTGTGCAGTATAGTAGTGTGTACTACAGCAGTGTGCAGTATAGTAGTGTGTACTACAGCAGTGTGCAGTATAGTAGCGTGTACTACAGCAGTGTGCAGTATAGTAGCGTGTACTACAGCAGTGTGCAGTATAGTAGCGTGTACTACAGTAGTGTGCAGTATAGTAGTGTGTACTACAGTAGTGTGCAGTATAGTAGTGTGTACTACAGTAGTGTGCAGTATAGTAGTGTGTATTGCAGCAGTGTGCAGTATAGTAGCGTGTACTACAGCAGTGTGCAGTATAGTAGCGTGTACTACAGCAGTGTGCAGTATAGTAGTGTGTACTACAGCAGTGTGCAGTATAGTAGCGTGTACTACAGTAGTGTGCAGTATAGTAGTGTGTACTACAGTAGTGTGCAGTATAGTAGTGTGTACTACAGCAGTGTGCAGTATGGTAGTGTGTACTACAGTAGTGTGCAGTATGGTAGTGTGTACTACAGTAGTGTGCAGTATGGTAGTGTGTACTACAGCAGTGTGCAGTATAGTAGTGTGTATTGCAGCAGTGTGCAGTATAGTAGTGTGTACTACAGTAGTTTGCAGTATAGTAGTGTGTACTACAGTAGTGTGCAGTATAGTAGTGTGTATTGCAGCAGTGTGCAGTATGGTAGTGTGTACTACAGCAGTGTGCAGTATGGTAGTGTGTACTACAGTAGTGTGCAGTATAGTAGTGTGTACTACAGCAGTGTGCAGTATGGTAGTGTGTACTACAGTAGTGTGCGGTATAGTAGTGTGTACTACAGCAGTGTGCAGTATGGTAGTGTGTACTACAGTAGTGTGCGGTATAGTAGTGTGTACTACAGCAGTGTGCGGTATGGTAGTGTGTACTACAGCAGTGTGCGGTATGGTAGTGTGTACTACAGTAGTGTGCGGTATAGTAGTGTGTACTACAGTAGTGTGCGGTATAGTAGTGTGTACTACAGTAGTGTGCGGTATAGTAGAGTGTACTACAGTAGTGTGCGGTATAGTAGTGTGTACTACAGTAGTGTGCGGTATGGTAGCGTGTACTACAGTAGTGTGCGGTATGGTAGCGTGTACTACAGTAGTGTGCGGTATGGTAGCGTGTACTACAGTAGTGTGCGGTATGGTAGCGTGTACTACAGTAGTGTGCGGTATGGTAGCGTGTACTACAGTAGTGTGCGGTATGGTAGCGTGTACTACAGCAGTGTGCGGTATAGTAGCGTGTACTACAGCAGTGTGCGGTATAGTAGCGTGTACTACAGCAGTGTGCGGTATAGTAGCGTGTACTACAGCAGTGTGCGGTATAGTAGCGTGTACTACAGCAGTGTGCGGTATAGTAGCGTGTACTACAGCAGTGTGCGGTATAGTAGCGTGTACTACAGCAGTGTGCGGTATAGTAGCGTGTACTACAGCAGTGTGCGGTATAGTAGCGTGTACTACAGCAGTGTGCGGTATAGTAGCGTGTACTACAGCAGTGTGCGGTATAGTAGCGTGTACTACAGCAGTGTGCGGTATAGTAGCGTGTACTACAGCAGTGTGCGGTATAGTAGCGTGTACTACAGCAGTGTGCGGTATGGTAGCGTGTACTACAGCAGTTTGCGGTATGGTAGCGTGTACTACAGCAGTGTGCGGTATGGTAGCGTGTACTACAGCAGTGTGCGGTATAGTAGCGTGTACTACAGCAGTTTGCGGTATAGTAGCGTGTACTACAGTAGTGTGCGGTATGGTAGCGTGTACTACAGTAGTGTGCGGTATAGTAGCGTGTACTACAGTAGTGTGCGGTATGGTAGCGTGTACTACAGTAGTGTGCGGTATGGTAGCGTGTACTACAGTAGTGTGCGGTATGGTAGCGTGTACTACAGCAGTGTGCGGTATAGTAGTAGTGTGTACTGCAGCAGTGTGCAGTATAGTAGTAGTGTGTACTACAGCAGTGTGCAGTATAGTAGTGTGTACTACAGCAGTGTGCAGTATAGTAGTGTGTACTACAGCAGTGTGCAGTATGGTAGTGTGTACTACAGCAGTGTGCAGTATAGTAGTAGTGTGTACTACAGCAGTGTGCAGTATAGTAGTGTGTACTACAGCAGTGTGCAGTATAGTAGTGTGTACTACAGTAGTGTGCGGTATAGTAGTGTGTACTACAGTAGTGTGCGGTATAGTAGTGTGTACTACAGCAGTGTGCAGTATGGTAGTGTGTACTGCAGCAGTGTGCAGTATGGTAGTGTGTACTACAGCAGTGTGCAGTATAGTAGTAGTGTGTACTACAGTAGTGTGCAGTATAGTAGTGTGTACTACAGCAGTGTGCAGTATAGTAGTGTGTACTACAGCAGTGTGCAGTATAGTAGTGTGTACTGCAGCAGTGTGCAGTATAGTAGTGTGTACTGCAGCAGTGTGCAGTATGGTAGCGTGTACTACAGCAGTGTGCAGTATGGTAGCGTGTACTACAGCAGTGTGCAGTATGGTAGTGTGTACTACAGCAGTGTGCAGTATAGTAGTGTGTACTACAGCAGTGTGCAGTATAGTAGTAGTGTGTACTACAGCAGTGTGCAGTATAGTAGTGTGTACTACAGCAGTGTGCAGTATGGTAGTGTGTACTACAGCAGTGTGCAGTATGGTAGTGTGTACTACAGCAGTGTGCAGTATGGTAGTGTGTACTACAGCAGTGTGCAGTATAGTAGTGTGTACTGCAGCAGTGTGCAGTATAGTAGTGTGTACTGCAGCAGTGTGCAGTATGGTAGCGTGTACTACAGCAGTGTGCAGTATGGTAGTGTGTACTACAGCAGTGTGCAGTATGGTAGTGTGTACTACAGCAGTGTGCAGTATAGTAGTGTGTACTACAGCAGTGTGCAGTATAGTAGTGTGTACTGCAGCAGTGTGCAGTATAGTAGTGTGTACTGCAGCAGTGTGCAGTATAGTAGTGTGTACTGCAGCAGTGTGCAGTATAGTAGTGTGTACTACAGCAGTGTGCAGTATAGTAGTGTGTACTACAGCAGTGTGCAGTGTAGTAGTGTGTACTACAGCAGTGTGCAGTATGGTAGTGTGTACTACAGCAGTGTGCAGTATGGTAGCGTGTACTACAGTAGTGTGCAGTATAGTAGTGTGTACTACAGTAGTGTGCAGTATAGTAGCGTGTACTACAGCAGTGTGCGGTATGGTAGTGTGTACTACAGCAGTGTGCAGTATAGTAGTGTGTACTACAGCAGTGTGCAGTATGGTAGTGTGAGTCAGTCAGTCGCACGGATATTAAACCCTGCCCGGCTGAAGCCCCGCCCGCGCATGCGCGCAAGGCGATTTTCGAAAAAAGCGGTCGCTGGAGGAAATACAGCTGATTTTATAGGAGTTTGTTATCAATAGGAAAATAGCGCACTATTTCAGACACACACACACATATACACACACACACGCACACTGATACATACATTTCTACACACACTCTGTGGAGATTGTCGGAGTTTCTGCGCTGTTTATCGGATTAAAGTGGCGGATTTGGTGAAACTTTAATCTCGGTAAGTATCTTAGTTTCCTGTGTGACTTCCTCCATTCTTTACCTTCCACACACACACACACACACACACACTTACTTTAATGTGCTGTGTGATTATATATATATATATATAAAAAACACAACACATTATATATACATATAGTTATGTGTGTTTAATAAACCGTTTTAAACCAGTGGGTTGATGGAGATCACCTGTGTGTGTGTGTGTGTGTGTGTGTGTGTAGCAGCGTTACTGGGGAAGTTTTGTACAGTTTTACGGTTGTTAATGCTGAGGAAATCAAACACAGTGGGGTTTGTGTGTGTGTGTGTGTGTGTGTGTGTGTGTGTGTGTGTGAGAGAGAGAGAGAGAGAGTGTAAAATAAAAAAAAAAAGTGCGTGTAGTGTTCAGGCTTAGTGAGGGTGTGTATGAGTGTTACAACAGAGTTAATTAGGTGTGTGTGTGTGTGTGTGTGTGTTTGTGTGTGTTGGGGGGAGATCTGCCATGACCCTGACTCTGACCCTGACCAGGATAAAGTGCTTACTTAAAGTGAGCGAATGATATAAAAGTGCTGGTGATGATAAAATTATAACACACACACACACATACACACACACGTCACTGTTAGGGTTCTGGAGGTGTTCACGTGAGTTTATTGGTGCCTCTCTAAACCCTATGCTTACCCATAAACCCCCTCACTGCATCCGCTTCACTGCAGAGGTGTAGAGGTTCACTGCAGAGGTGTAAAGCAGTCCTGAGATTACAGACTTGTTTTCATGTCATTTTCGCTGTGGCTCAACACCAGCTTTCGGGAGGTGTTCATACAGCTTGACCTGTTAACCTCTGTTAGCACTGACAGAGTGCTGTAAGTTCAGTAAGATTTGCAGAGGTAGCTTATGTGTTTTTTATAAACAGAAGATTGTTGTTATAGTTCCAAGTTCCTGCTCTTCACTGGTTCTGCTTTTAACAGTAACGTGTTGGCCAGACTGTCTCCTCTGAGAGTTTACCCCGGTGCTCATTAACACATTGCTGTAGTGCTACTGCTAGGGAAGTCTGTGGAGCCTTTATCCAACTGCACACTACACACTACACAAGGAGAATGCTACCTACTACTCTAACCCTAACTCCAACATCATGGAGTCATTTAAAGGATCTGTGACTAGTTACATCAGCATCTGCTTTAAAAACCATCATCTCAAATGTAAAGCAGAAACTGGAAAACGCATGAAAACGCGTGAACACCCTGAGATCAGATGGCAGTATTCAGGATAGCAAGAAATGAAAATCCATGAGTACTTCTGGAGGCTGGAGACACATGATGGATGTGGAAGGGGATTACGGTCAACACCCTCTACTGAAAAACACTTTGTCTTCCCAGATTTGGGGAATGACTTGAGCACAGAACAACAAGCCATCTTCACCTACTTCTTAACTGAAGGATGTTTTATACCGCAATAGATGGGAATTAAGAATGGCGAAATCAAAGTGGAGAAAATCACAAGTAGATGTAGATAATTCCACATGGAATTTTTTTTTCTTTCTTAACCCCCCAACCCCCCCGTAAATGGTCACTTTCCTGTTAACTTCTAGCTTTTCTTTATTTCCCTTATAGAGTATGAACTTGCTGTCTATGAGTTCTGTCCTCTACCCTAAAACCCAGCCAGCCTGTCTTCAAACTGTCTCACTCTACAGAAACTGCTACATGCCAATAGAACAGTTATCTTTTCTCTCCAGGAAGCTTCAGCAGAGTGAGACAGAGTTAGACAGAGTTAATATATAGGACTAACCTGCTGTATGTGCCTTGCAAATGCCAGGATAACATGCTTACTGAAGACAGATGGATGAATGAGTTAGTGGTTTACTTGCTGGAGTTATTACATTAACACTACTTTGGTGATGTATATAAAGTACGTTAAATTCCACACTCAGTGCACAGCACTGTTTATTGTTTTTGTTGATGTGTGCATGTGTTTGAATATGTATGTACGCACGCACACACACACACGCGCGCACACACACAGAGCTCGTTTGTAGTTTGGTGAGGTCATGTGACTCAGCGCCGTCCGGAGAGAGACGGTCTGTTTGTTTATTGTTTATTTCCAGCTGTGAGATTTAAACCTCATTTTATCCTCTCAGTAAATAAGTGTATAATGTTTATTACAACATTTCACAGAACTTTAATCTCATTTAACCTCATTCTAGACTTTACTGTGTGTTTGCCTGCTGAGCAGCTGTTCTGCGCTGGTGAGTTTACACAGCTCTCCTTTTCACAGTGTTCGGTATCATCAATAGGCAAATGCTGATATAAAACTTTTATACTGTGATAGTTGCCTGTTTATGATTTTACAATTTTTACTGTTTAAAAGGTTTAAAAATGACTGCATTTTCACCTGTCAGACTTTTAACTGAGATGAGTCACGTCACTCTCTGACTAAAGACTGCTTCATTTTTCTGTGCATGAAATGTTGAGATGTTGTGTGCAGATGTTCACAGCAGTGTCTGGCAACTTATTTCACACGTAATGTCACTGTGTCCACTATGGGGCAGTGTGAAATGTACCAAATACAAGTATACAGAAAATCAGAGTTTGGAGAAAATCAGAGTTTTTAGAGAGAATGGAGAGAGATTTTAGTTGTTTACACTGTACTTGAACATGTGTGATAACAATAATGCTGAAAAGTTTTTATTGCTAGTATTCTTATTGTCATTATTCATGCTCACCTCTTCATCTAGGGTTTTCTTCTCTCCCTCCAACAACTGTCACTTCTTTGCATTTGTAATGTTCTGATGATATAATGTGCATTTAATGTCTCATTGCTTACTCAGACTGTTCCATGTAGCTTTAGGTCTGCTCCTGTGCCATCTGCTTTGGAACTCGTCCCAACTATCTGAGTGAATTGGGTCTAATTTAGGGATTCCTAAATTTTTTTGGCAAATGGCTCCAAATGGACATTATGAATTTTGTGTGATCCCAAGCCTTGACCACCATACTTTTTTTTTTTTTTTTTTTTTTAAATTCCAGATTTATAATATAGGATTACTGTAAGATTTGAACATTTTATTATGTCATTAACATACACGTGTCATGTAAGAGACTAAAAAAACAAAGGAATATTCCTTGCGCTGACGTACCAGTTCAGTGGGAAGTGATGTGTTGTTACAGGAAAATGAACCACATCAGGGAGGTGTGATACTAGATACTGGTTTTGCAGCATTGTTCACACACTCATCTGCCTATCTTAGGTACATTTGGAAGATTTAAACGTGATATTCACTAGATGGCACGTCAGAGCCAAAACATCCCTGCCCATCCGGTTTCCAAGTCGAACTGTAAAATGTTTAGCGATTTTATGTACAGCGACGTTAAACAAGCTAAAGAGCTGAACTACACTAGTGGAGCATGTCAGGATAGTGAAAAATTGATTTAAATGTGGCATGTCTGAATGAGCCTCCCAGTAACATTGCAAAATATTAGCACACAAATTCCATCTTTGATATTTCTAATATTAACTTATAAAAAAAAAAAAAATGAATGAAACAAAAGAGGACATTGTGAGTTTCTCTCACAACCCCATGTCTGGGAACCCCCTGGTTTAGGGTTTAGTGTTTTAGGATTTAGGTTGGATAGAGTTCAACATTAGTTTATGGGTTTCCAGAATCTATAACATCACTGCCAGGCTCAATCAGAAACATGGACTCAGTTTTCCAAGATCCTCAGAAAATCACATCATAACCTGCATCAATCAATAATATGAACACCATTTCAGCTACTACATGTACTACAGATGATGAACTACAGACTTCATTATCTGACCAATTCCATTACACTTATCCTTGTTTTCAATTATGGGACTTTTGATCAAGCACACATTGTACACACTTTTAAATAACCCAGACAAACTCTTTTTGTAAAATCTCACTTTTGGTTTCTGCCAGTGATGATTCTGAACATTTTGGTCCAACTGGCATTTTGGTCTTGACTTGATTCTATATAATTTACAAGTTTGATGTAGCCAAGTGTATTCTGTTTGGTGATTTCCCAACCCTTGCCTGTCTTTTGCTCCAGGTTTGCACCTTTTTTGTTGTCTGCACAGATTTTTTTTTTTTAATAAACTTGCATTTGCATTCAAGTCCTGTGTGATCTTCCGACAGAAGAATTTCAAGCATGAAGCGGGTTTTGGCCAATTTCGTCAGACTCTGTCTGCACAAGGGCAAGGTGTAAGGGAACAACAATAGCTGGCCATCACCCACTCTATGCTAGATGAGCTAGCTTACCACTTAAAGCAGTTACATTTCCTTTCTTTTGCTGTATGGAAGCAAAATCAAATCTACATAGCACACGAGTATCATGGGACCCCACTAAGGTTTCCTGTGACAATGCTCTTTGTACTTCTCTGCTCGAGAGTTTACCTCAGACAACAACACTGCTCAAGTCTTGTTACTCACAGGCAAAGCACTATCCTGGGCAGCATGGTTTCAGCATGTTGTCTGATCCTGTGATAAATGTCTTAGTCATTTTAGCAGTTTTTTTTTTATTTTTTTATCACCATCATGAAGGCAAGGAGGGAAAAAAAAGTGTCTCCTCTCTGACCTGAATATACGTTCGAGTTCAGAACATTCACAGTGGGCAGCAGTTGGAGTGGGCCAGCACTCATCACAGCTTTTTGTGTGGGTTTTCAGGTTGATGTTCTCAATTAAATTTCAATTCAGTTATATTTGTATAACATGTTTAACGATAGACTGCAAGGTAGTTCTGTAAAAAGCCAGCCTGCAGGGGTCCTGTGAGATCCTGAGAGACCATCTCAACAAGTATCAGATTTTTGTAAAAGTACTAAAGGCTAAGTAGTTTTCTTTCCCCACTCAGATGCATCAGTTGTATTATGTGAACAGTTCTGTTCTAACTTCACCACTATGATTGAGAACATAAGGTCTCATATTCAGGATCCTGTCCATGGTCCCTCTGCCACATTGATCCATTTCAAACTGCTCTCTCTCCATAATCAGGGTGATATTATCTCTCACATGAAGCCCAGCTCCTGTCTCCTTGATCTTGTATCCACATTCCTTCTTAAGCAACTGTGGGATACTCTCAGCCCAAGCATAACACCTGCGTTACTACTGTGACAGTATCCGCTTGCTGTAAACAAGCAATAGTTTTTCAGTCCAGAGGACAAAAAGTGCTGGATGGTTAATAACTTCCTGTAGCTTAATGAAGCTAAAACTGAACTCATTCTCTGTGGTCCTCATGACTCCGAAACCTGTGAGTACTATCTGACTCTACCCTAAGCTTCAATAAACAGATAAACTCCATCGCGAAAGCTGTTTTTACAGCTGAAATCTATTTCTGAACTAAAAACCTTTGTATCAGCTAGATGGAAATTGGGTGAGGATGAGGATGGGTTCCCTTTTGAGTCTGATTCTTCTCCTTTCTTCCTTACTCAGGGAGTTTTTCCTTACCACCATTGCCTCTGGCTTGTTCATTAGGGATAAATTTAAAGTAAAACTTTATATCTGGATTGCTGTAAAGCTGCTTTGTGACTAGTGCTATGTCTTGTTAACGCTCCTTCTATTTGGAAGTCTCTCAATCAGTTTTATCCCAACTACACCTTCTCCAGAATCTTGCACCTAGGCTTCTGACTGGAACCAGGAAGAGAGAGCATATCTCTTCTGTTCTGGCATCTCTTTCACTGGCTTCCTGTAAAGTACAGAATAGAATTTAAAGGAAGGATTGAAATAGAAATAGAATTGAAATGAAGGCTAACATGTGCTTCCTCCAAGACACATGAAGCTGGCTAACCACAACCTTTTGATCTGCTGCTCATGCTGTGTCACAGGGTAGCATAACACACTCCGAGGAAAGTGCTGTCTGCCCTTTTCAGCTTATATGAACTCAGACACCCACATTTGGCTGCTTTCTATGTAACTGACAGGGGAGAGAGTAGATGGCTGTGGCTAAATTTAAAAACTTTCAGTAAATACCAGGAATTATGATTATTGGTTGATTATTGGTTATTATTGCCCACAGGATGACTCGGTACATGTTGGGAAACCAGTGCATTGACAAATCTGTACAGTAAGACAATACCATGGCTATTAGGATGCCTGGAATATACTAGCACCTTTACTAGGCAATGAAGCACAACAGAGCTCTGGCAGTCTTCTGGCTGGATCTTATGTAATATAATGATATAGTGACAGTGAAAGAGAGAATAGTTTTAATTGGATGTAAGCTTGATTACAAAGGTTTGTTTTGTATTTTAATTCAAGTGCCACTTCACTGAGACAAAAGAAGTGAAGAAAATTTATCCATGATGTAAAACCTTCCTAAAGATCTCCACAACTCCTTCCAATATCCTGCATTATATACATCAAACAGAAACACAGTGCATAATGTGAACAAAAAAAAAAAAATTGCAATTGTACGGTCCTCACCAACTTCTTTAAACAAATAACATCAGGTGACAACAACAAAAACAAGAGATTTCAATATGAGTCTTTTTTTCCCAAAAATTCAATTCAATTTTATTTTATTTGTATAGCACTTTTAACAATGGACATTGTCACAAAGCAGCTTTACAGAAATAAATGGATTTACAAAAAATATATTGTAAATATGTGAATTTATCCCTTTCAGAAACCAGCTGAGAAAGTACACATTATAATTTAGTAACATGTAGAACCACATTTAGCAACAATAACTTGAAAATAAATGTTTTCTGTAGGAGTTTATCAGCCTCTCACATCATTGTGGAGGAATTTTGGCCCATTCTTCTTTACAGCATCGCTTCAGTTCATTGGTGGGGATTGGATTATGTACAGCTCTCTTAAGATCCCACCACAGCATCTCAGTGGGGTTGAGGTCTGGAGTTGACTTGGCCATTCCAACACATTCATTTTTTTTCTTCTTTAGCCACTCAGAGGTTGATTTGCTTTGCTGGTGTGCTTGGGATCATTGTCCTGTTGCATGACCCAATTTTAAGTCCAGCTTAAGCTGCTGGACAGATGGCTTCACATTTTTCTTAAGAATATTCTGATGTAAAATGGAGTTCATCATTGTCTCAATGACTGCAAGTTTCTCTTCTGTCCTGTGGCTGCAAAACAAGCCCTAAACATCAGCTCTCCACCACCGAGCTTCGCAGTTGGTATGAGGTGTTTGTGGTGATATGCTTTGTTTGATTTTCACCAAACATGGTGCTGTGCATGATGACCAAATATCTCCACCTTGGTCTCATCAGACCAAAGGGTATCATTCCAGAACTTTTGTGGTTTGTTCAGATGCAATTTTGCGAACCTAAGCCATGTTCTTTGTGGAGAGAAGGGCTTTTTCCTTTTTCCATACTTGTTCAGTCTTTTTCTGATAGTGTTGTCATGAACATAAACATTTAATGTAATTACAGAGACCTGTAGGTCACATGATGTAGCTCTTGGGTTTTTCTTTATATGTCTGAGCATTAAACAGTCTGACTGAATTTGCTGGGATGCTCACTCCTGGGAAGATCGGAAACTGTCTTGAAGGCTCTCCATTTGTAAACAATCCTTCTCACTGTAGAAAGGTCAATTTCAAATCTTTGTGCTCTATAACACCAAACTACCAAAAGTTAACTAATCTTGTGCATTTCATTAGTAACACCTGGCTGATAATTTCACTCTTAATGATTGTGGAAGTAGGAAGGGTGTTCTTATTTTTTCCCACCTGGTTTCTGAATGTTGGTTTACTTTTTGACTTTTCTGTTGTATTTTTTGTTGCCACCTGAGGCTATATTTTGTTTATAGAAGTTGATGAGCACCACACCATTTTATTTATAAGGGCCTAAATAACAAATATTCTCTCTCTCTTTATATATATATATTACACACACACACACACACACACACACAGGGACTCAGGGTACAAGGCATTTGCAGGGCACAGTCACACACACTACTGACAATTTAGAGATGGCAATCAGCCTACAGCACATGTCTTTGAACTGGGGGAGGAAACCCCCAAAGCACAGGGAGAGGCAGGAATCGAACCCCTAACCCTGGAGGCAAACTTGCTGACCACTAAGCCACTGTGCCCCCTATTTCTACTATATCTCTGATAGGTCTGTTTTGTTTTTTCAGCCTAATGGCGGCCTCCTTCACTTGCAACGACACCTCTTTGTACTGCATATTGATCCCATGAACAGCTACCAAATGCAATTGCTTAGAATCAACTCCAGACTTTTTATCTGCTTAATTTGTCATGAAATAACGAGGAAACAGAATACACCTGGCCATGAAACTGCTTAGCAGTCAATTGTCCAATTACTTTTGAGCCTGTGAAAATGAAAGAACTCTGTAAAGATTGGCTGTAATTCCTAAACCATTCATGCTATATGTTGTGTTAAACCCCTTGAATTAAAGCTGAACATCTACACTTCAATCACATCTTGATTGCTTCATTTCAATTCCATTGTAATGATGTACAGAGGCAAAATTACGAAAACTGAGTCACTGTCCAAATGGACCTGACTGTGTGTGTGCATGTATGTACACTGCCAGGCCAAAAAAAAAAGTCGCACAATCTAATATTTTGTTGCACTGCATTTAGCTTTGATTACGGCACGCATTCGTCCTATAATGTGTCAACAACTTATGCAACTTCACAACATTTATTTCCATCCAGAGTTGCATTAATTTTTGGCTGAGATCTTGCACTGAGGACAGGAGAGTCTAACCACTCCGTAAAGTCTTATCCAGCACATCCCAAGGTTGAGGTCAGGACTCTGTGGTGGCCGATTTATGTGTGAAAATGATTCCTCATGCTCCCTGAATGACTCTTTCACAAGTTAAGCCTGATGAATCTTAGCATTTTCATCCTGGAATATGCCTATGCTGTCAGGGAAGAAAAAGTCCATTGATGGGAAAACCTGCTCATTCAGTACATTCAGGTGCTCAGCTGACTTCATTTTATTGCCGCACAATGAGGCTGAGCCTCGACCTGACCAGCTGATGCAACCCCAGATCATCACACTGCCTCCAGAGGCTTGTACAGTAGGCACTATGCATGACGGGTGCATCGCTTCATGCATTTCCGTTCTTACCCTGACACGCCCATTGCTTTTGAATAGAGTAAATCTGATTTTATCAGACCACATGACCTTTTTCCATTGCTCCACAGTCCAGTCTTTATGCTCCAGAGCAGACTGAAGTCATTTTTTCTGATTAGTTTCACTAACAAATGGCTTTGTTGTGGGCACACAGCTGTTTAGTCCCAATCCTGTAAGTTCTCATCACATTGTGCGTGTGGAAATGCTCTTACTTTCACTATTAAACATAGCCGTGAGTTCTCCTGTCGATTTATTTACGATGTGACATCACCAAGCGTTTTAAAGATCTCCGATCACGATCATTCAAGATTTTTTTCCCACTACATTTCTGCTGTAAAGCTGAAGGTTCACCACAATCCTTCCAGGCTTTAATAATGCACTGGACATTTCTTAACCCAGTTCCAGTGATTTCAGCAATATCCTTAGCTGTTTTCTTTGCTTGATGCAGGCCAACAATTTTCCCCTTCAGTAACATCTTTACAGTAACGTAATCTGCCATGGTTGTTTAAGAAATGAGAAGCTACACACTGCATCAGTTAAGTTTAAAAGAATTGTTGCCAGCTGAAGCATATTAATCACTGCAGTAATGATCCAATCATAGGCTCTTAAGTATTTGCTCATTTAAACCCAAACAGCGACCTTTTTTTTGGCCAGGCAGTGTATGTATATGTGTGAGATATATATATATATATATATATATATATCTCTCACACATATACATACACTGCCTGGCCAAAAAAAAGGTCGCTGTTTATATATATATATATATATATGTATGTGTATATATATATATATATATATACATATAAAATATTGTATGTATAGTGTGTGTGTATACCAAATGCAGTGTAAACTTATGTTGACTCTGCATAGCAAGCTGTTTAAAATAGATCGTGTGTGTGTCTATGCAGAAGAGAAAATTCAGGCTAACGCAGCTCTGTGTTTACTTCCAGGGTTTGCTCTTCAGATGAGGATTTGAAAAAAAAAAGATGACGCGAGACTGCTAATTGTTCATTTTGTATATGTAAATTCAGAAACTACAGAGAATTTCCATGTTTTAAAAATACGATTACTGTAAATATCATTACTGTACCATGTTACCATTTGACCACTGATATTGAATACAACACTGGAAATAATATTCCATATTAAGTAAGGTCTAGAGGAACCATACTTCACGCTATTCATAACAACAGCCATTTTTAACATTACGCCTTTTATGTTATGATAATAAAGGATTGTATTGCTGGGTTTGTTCGTTATAACTATGGGCAGACAAGTTTTGTAACATGGCGTTTTTGTGCATGTTTCATAACTGCACATACCTCATTCATTTATATTTAGTTGCCTCTGTAAATTTACAAAATCAGAGATGAACAGAAGCTCCTAAATGAAATCGGTGTAATATGGGGAAGTTTTTGTTGCTTAGGCCATGTGTTCATTATTACACACACACATACATATATATTCCTCATGTTATTATTATTTGTAATTTTATTATTATATGTCTCGCTGTCTTATTGGTATGTGTGTTCTGGAAGCTTCATACCAAGTCAAATTCCTTGTGTGTGTGAGCAGTAAAAGCTCTTTCTGATTCTGAAGAATGTTTGTGTTATATCAGTGTCAGTGATGGTCTGGCTTTGATTTTAATAAAATGATGTTCAAGTGTGTTCCAAAAACCTGTTACTTTCAACCCTAATACTGTCCAATGTCCAGCCTTCAGAAAGAGTAGTGTGCAGTCACAATCACTTCAGAATGAACTAGAGTGAATAATGAGATGTTTGTGTTCCTCACTGTTCTCTGTTTTAGTTTTCTGTCAGGGTTTGAGCTCCACACTACCCTGGCAGTTCGGCTGAGTCACTGCAGTGTTAGTAACAGTGTTCACATCTATACTCCTCGTCTGTCCTTCATCATGGCTCCCAATCCAGAGCTCTCCTACCTGGACCGTGTCGTCATGGAGATCATGGAGACGGAACGCATGTATGTCCGAGATCTGCACAGCATCGTGGAGGTAACACACACACAAAAGCTCACATTAACACACATACACACACAATAAAGCACATGCACATTAAAACACATTAGCACAAACATGTTATAACACACTCATGAGCACACACACATAAAAGCTCAAATTAATATTCACATTCAGACGTTTGGGTATTTCTGGTAAATAGCACACAAACAGCACACCATCTTTTGTATGTCTACATGTTTTTAATGTGACATCGAAATGAGCTCCAACTGATTTGCTGTTAGTAAAATATTTTGAATACACTCCAAGTATATGTGTCTGAAATTTTAGGGACCATTGCTAAAGCGCGGCAAATAAAAAAAAGTGTAAAAACATTACAGTGTTTGACATTACCATCTGCCTAACCCTGACCCTAACCCTGCATATGAGCTATGAAATGTTCAGTTTGATTCAATTTTATTTAGGTAGTGCTTTTAACAATGGACAATGTCACGAAGCAGCTTTACAGAACTCCGGATATAAAATTTAAATTTAAATTTACATTTATCCCTAATGAGCAAGCCAGAGGTGACAATGGCACCCTAACCCTAACCCCAACTCCCTGAGATGCCATGCAACCTTCAGAGGAAACAAACTCAAAAGTGAACCCATCCTCTTCTGAGTATAAATCATTCTAACCAACTACTACGTACACAGACACACTGATTAGCTGAATATTGTTGGACACAGTTAGAACATATCATTAGAATAGTAGCTCCAAAATAGTTGTACAACAGCAAACAACACCTACTGTTTGGGCATATTTAACCTCATATTTATAATGAACATGGAATGAATTTAATTTAAATAATTTAATTAATTTAAATAATAATTATGGATACTGATAGGGAAACAAATGGCAATAAATTGTCTGATAATACCATGTTATCATGAAAGTTATAGCAGCTACTGTTTTGTGTTATAGCAGTACTGATTATTTTTCTGGCTGAAGCAGTTTCAGGTCATGCTGAAAGTTTAGGTCCCCAGCAATGGTTGAAGTCCAGGGGCCTGAAGACTGGCCCTGCAAATTATAGAACTGTTCATCACTAATCTCAGTGAAAATGATTTTCTTTTAGATTAGTCCTCTGGGATAGGCATTTTCAACTTTTTTTGGGGAAACGTGTTCCTGTCAGTAATTTCAGTGTGTCTAAGCTGTGTGTATCGGTGTTCAGACAGTCTCATGGAACAGGATATAAAATCACAATTTACTGCATTTTAAAACTGACAGGAATGAAAATGCTTCCTCTGTTGCTTCTGTTCTGTGAACATAAATAGGGAACCTTATCTGAGGGGATGTCCATCACCAGACATGCTGCAGCTGATCACATGACTGTGATATCTCACTAACCGGATTTTGTAATTCAGTGTTTGGGGCTAGTGTGAAACAGTGTCCTGTGTCTTCATGCACCATGAAACAAACAGCTGAAATTAACTGCTGTCACATCACTTCCTAGTGGCTAACACTTGTTCTATTAAACACAGCCATAACAGATATTTTTAAAAATATCTTTATAGGTTTTGGCTTTAAATGACATGTTGTTCATATGCACTTCTCATAAATGTGGATAGTATTGTATTTTAAATAAGTTAATGAAATAATATTTTAATGAACTGTTATGTAAATTCCATTAGGTGTGGTATAACAATAAACACCAAAAGGCCTCAGTAAGCCCAAGTTGCTGAAAATTGAAAATTTTTGTGATATGTAATAAGTGCATATTTAAAGATCTTACAATAAATTAAAAATTTTAGCAGATTACATTTAATGCTAATATGAGTTAAAAAAAAATAGGTAGTGGCCTTAACTGGATGACATGCAAATGATTTGTTATTTTTAATTAATTTAACAGTAGAACTGGTGTGTTTGTGTGCGTGTGCGTGTGCGTGTGTGTGTGTGTGTGTGTGTGTGTGTGTGTGTGTGTGTATACAGGGCTACCTCGCCCACATTATAGACACTGCAGATTTACCCATCATACCTGAACAGGTGTGTGCTTTGTTCGGAAACATTGAGGACATCTACGAGTTCAACAGGTCAGAAATATTCAGATATTTATTTAATAGAAATGTAATAGAAATCGGAATTATTGTAATTGGTATGCTAAAGTGGAATAAATAATATCAGGACAAATGAAGAACTATTTCCAGTGGTAGTTTATCACAGTACATTGTGTGTGTGCTGTGTTTCACATTTTAATCATTATTTAATTAACAATTGGTTACATTTTGTGCATTGGATTTTAATCATGATTTAACTCCAGCTGAATTTCTTCTATTTTATGTTGGTCATGTGGAAGTCTATCGTGCACACACACACACACACACACACACACACACACACACACACACCTCTTACTGATTGTGGCATGGTGACCTTCATTAATGCGAGCTGTTATTCAGTGTATGAGGTGCTGTGTTTTTATCACTTATTGTTAATATTGTGTGTGTGTTTGTGTGTGTTGATCAGTGAGCTGCTGCAAGAGTTGGATTTGTGTAAAAATGACCCAGTGTCCATCGCCAGGTGTTTCGTACTAAAGGTTGGTTTTTAATCTTTATCTCTGTTTAAAGATTCTATTCATTCTGTGTGTGCATGTGTATGTGTGTGCATGTGTGTGTATAGAGACACTTCCACAATCATTAATAGAGTAATTAGCAGCCAGGTGTTACTAATAAAATGCACAAGATTAGTTAATCATCAAGCAGTGTGGCTACCTCTATAAAAGCAAAGTAAAGAAGAGAGAAGAGTGGGCCAAAATTTCTCCGGAATGATGTGAGAGCCTGATAAACTCCAACAGAAAATTTTTACTTCAAGTTATCATTGCTAAAAGTGGTTCTACATATTACTGAATTATAGGGTGTACTTGTTTTTCCCACCTGCCAAAATTCTACCAGCATGTTTGATTTTGTGACCCTTGGAACGAACACACTAGACCTCGTTTTCACGAACATTTCTGGGGCTTACAAGGCTGACCCCCGCCCCCACCTCGGATGCCCAGACCACATCTCTGTTATGCTAATCCCAGCACACTGACCACTTCTATAATGTGCCAAACCGGTTCTCAAACAGGTGAGAACCTGGTCTGAGGGAGCCACAGCATCTCACATGTCAGCACTTCAAGACTGGTTTGAGCATACAGAGTGAGACAGAGAGGCTGCTACAAAGAACCACAGCACAGGTTTGGAGGAATACGCATCATCAGTAACTGGCTACAGTAGCAAGTGCATAGACTTGTTACAGGTCTGACAGAGCGGTTCTCTGCATAGCGAGGGTCAATCTGTCCCACGCTATTAGAGAGGCAAAGCACAACTATGCACAAAATATCCATGGTCACCTCCTAAAAATCAAGGACACCGCATATGTGGCAAGGTATTCAGCCCATCACAGACTACAAAGCTCCATCACGTGTCTGCAGTGGTGAAGCCTCAATACCAGTGAATTGCACTGAACAAATTCTATGCACAGAACAGCATGCTGGCAAGAAACAGAACACCCAAACTTCTAAGTACTCTGTCTGTCTGCAGTGGACTTCAGGAAAAATCTGCACTTTATGGAGTCCTCTGAACTGTGCTGCTGTATTGTTGTGTTGCACCATGGTCCTGGGGAACAACATTGTTCCAATGTATACAGGTTATATCAAGGAATGGCAATAAAACCCACTTGACTAACTCTCAGTACTGTATCTGAAAGTCTGCAAATTTTGCATCAGTGTAATTATGATCAAGCATTATAGAGTGAAATCAGAGGCAGCAGAACCTGAACCTGAATTTGTAATGCTTGTGGAAAAATGTGTAAATGGGATTTATAATTTTCAGTGCAAATCTTATGATATTTGAATATATCGAAAACCTAAGACAGGTATTAGATTTACGGCTGAATATTATACATATTGAGGAATATTTCACAATTGCCCGAGTTGTTTGTTGCACATGGGGATTAGTGGTTAGTCTGATCATTGTGTTGTTGGGCTGTATCCTTGCTTGAGTTCTGAGTTCAGCTGTGAAATGACCCTCGGGAAGACGCTGTTTTTGAGCCTGTTGGTGTGGGTATCTGTGTTTGCAGAGCCTTCTTAGCCGCTGTGGTACAGCTGCTGTACCCTTCTGTGATGCAGTATGTCAGAAAACTCTCTATACCACACTTGTAAAAATTCACCAGCAGCTTGTGGGGCAGGTTGGCTCTCCTCAGTCTCCTCAACAAGTGCTGATGGATCAGGTGAGGTCATGTTGATGCCCAGGAATTTAAAGCTCGATATTCTTTCCACTGGCTCATCTCTGATGTGTAATGCCAACTTTTCTTGATATGAAATCAAATTAAATACCAGTGTTAGTTGTTTAATTAGCTGTCGTAAGATATAAGCAATTACTTAATTTCTAGCTGACTGATTTTTTTCCCCTGAATTTCTCAACCTGAATATTTGACTGCTTGAATTTTTAACATGAAATTTTCTTACCTGAAGTATGACCAATTTTGCTGTCTTGGGGTCCTGGCCATGGAGGCATTGTCAGCATTCGAATCTCTGCAAGATCGAGCAAATGCTTTTCTGTTGCACCACTTGGGAGCCACCTGAATTTACCTAACTTTCAAGACATAAACTGAGCATCACAAGTATTACAGATTCCGGTTCTGCTGACTCTGATTTTACTTAATATACCAGCAGGAAATGAGGTCATTCAACATTTTGGCACTAGTTGTGAGCTATAAACACTGTGATCTGTACCCTAATGATGAACAGCACAACTAGCCTGGAGGAGCTAATGCTAGTGGCTAATGAGGTGAACTGATTTTGGCTGTGCTAAATCTGTGTAAATCCACTGTTAACATTGTGTTTATTTCTGTTAGAGTGATTACTTTGAGATCTACACACAGTACTGCACCAACTACCCAAAGTAAGTGAAAACATCAAACAGTAACAATGATTTTAGTGGTGTGTGTGTGTTTTTACAATTGTGAATTGTAATTAGGAACAGAATTGTGTACTATCGTGTGTATATTTTATTTTACTAGCTCAGTTGCTGCGCTAACAGAATGTATGAGAAATAAAACACTGCTGAAGTTTTTCATGGAGAGACAGGAAGCTCTGAAACACCCACTTCCTCTTGGCTCGTACCTTCTCAAACCTGTACAGAGAATACTGAAATATCATCTGCTCTTACAGGTGTGGCACACACACATGCAGCCTCTCCCTATATTTTATAATATATATATGTGTATAATATATATATATATATATATAATTATTTGTTTGTTTAGGAGATAGCAAAGCATTTTGATCCTGATGAAGATGGTTATGATGTGGTGGAGGAGGCCATTAACACCATGACTGAAGTAGCCTGGCACATAAATACCATGAAGAGAAAACATGAACATGCAGTCCGTCTACAGGTTACCATACACACACAAACACACACACACACACACACTTTTCTATTTCTCATTCTATCAGTTCAGTTAAGCATCCAATCAAGTTTTTGTTTAAAAAAAACTGTCAAGAATTGTGCCACTTCGTTACCTGTGGTGATTTTCTCATGCCACACAATGGAGTTAGTGCTATAGCTATCCATGTGCATGTGAAGGTGGATAAACAACCAGACCACAGTGTGGAACTTGAGGATGAGCATCTTTGGCCCTCTGTGAAATGGTTCAGTGTGAGGAATAAGAAAAGACTCATATAAAATAAGGCAGCTCCTTAGAAGGTACAAACTCCATCTAATTTGAAAAATCAAATTCAGCTTTATTTGTATAGCACTTTGGGCCATTGTCACAGAGTAGCTTTACAGAAATATGTATAAATTCAGAATATAAATTTTAAATTTAGAAATTTATTCCTAAATTTAAAATTTGTATCCTGATTTATTTATTTCTGTAAAGCTGTTTTCTGACAATGTCCATTGTTAAAAGCACTATACAGATAAAATTGAATTGATGAGGTGAATTCTCAAGGCAGGTAGAAGGGGGGCATCTGATCATCAGGTGTTCCAGGTTAGGTGAGCAGGAATGGGGAAAGAACAGCAATGTTCCTAGCATCACAGTAGTTGTTGTTGGTCATGAAACAGACTTCCTTACTTTTGGATTTACTGGACTCTTTCATTCTGTCCATACAGAAAATAATAGGTCTGGTACTAGGGAGGTAAGCCACATTTTGATAGTGAAGTCAAATGGGCTTTTATTGTCGTTCCTCTGTATACTGTAGCTTGGAATGAAATCATTTCTTCAGGACCATGGTGCATCACATAACAGTACACAAGACTACATAAAGTGCAAATACATAACAATAAGGATAGATATTTACTGTCTCATTCAGACGTGGCCGTGCTAAGGGGAGGAGTGGGATGGGGGTGTTGTTCACACTTTGTGTGGTGTGAGCAGCTTGCCTGCCTGTGGGAAGAAGCCATTCTTAATCTTGTGGAGCTGGTTCGTATTCTCCAGAGTCACTTTTCAGATAGTAGGGGGCCGAATAGGCTGTGGCTGGGGTGATTGGGGTCTGAGACAATGATCATTTTCTTCAGACAGCTTTTTGCGGTAGTTGTCTTGGACTGGAGGCAGAGTGGCTCCAGTGATGAACTGAGCAGTCTTCACTACTCGCTTCAGTGCCTTGTGCTCAGTAGAGCTGCCATACTGCCATGAGATCTAGATCTAGGGTATGGATGCTTGGAGAGACTGCATCCTCCGTTGACGGGTTTGCATCGTAGGCAAACTGTTGTGGGTCCATTGTAAGTGGGAGGCTAGACTGGATGTTAGCCATGACCCATCTCTCAAAGCATTATGATGGACGCGAGAGTCATTCAGGCTTGTGATGGTGGTTGTCTTTGGCGCATTTATGTGCGCTCCTGCGGCTGCTGCATGTTTAAATATTTCCCAGTCCTTATGATTGAAACAATCCTGCAGCATTGATTCAGCTCTCTCTGGCCACACAGGCAACATCCTCTCAATAGTTTTGATATGATTCAGAAGGATGTCGACACAGCTACAACAATGATGCTGATGAATTCTCTAGGGAGATAAAACGGGAAGTATCTCACGCTTAGGAATTACAGATCAGATGAATAGCGGCTCGTAATAGCACTGTATTTTTGGTAAACATGCAGATTCCCTTCTGTTTGAATGAAACATAGTAAATCTGTCTAGATGGATTGCAGAATCTGGTACGTTGTCATAAAGCTCAGTTAAGATAATGACTCTGAGCACTTAGATCCAGACCCTAACTGAGAATCCAATATTAATTTTATACTCATTTACGGTTAAAATTAATTTAAAAAAATAATGTTTTAATGATTTTTGTGATTTTCAGGAAGTGCAGTCCTTGCTGATTAACTGGCGCGGTCCTGACTTAACCACATATGGTGAACTTGTTCTGGAGGGAACCTTCCGCTTTCACCACACAAAAAACAACAGAACCCTCTTCCTGTTTGAGCGGGTTCTACTCATCACCAAACGACGTGGAGAGAACTTCATCTACAAAACACACATCACTGTAAGACACACAGACATCTCTGTAACTAACACACACGCAAACACTCACACACTCAAACAGTGAGTTATGAATTTTAGAATGATAAAATCTCATTAGCATAAATGCATGTGTGTATGTTAATATGTATAATATACTTGTATTTCCATTTATGTGCTCATTAATATGTTAATGTCCTTTTATCTGTATAGTGTTCGACACTAATGCTAATGGAAGGAACAAAGGACTCGCTGTGTTTTAGCGTCACACATTACAAGCACCCTAAACAACCTCACACAGTGCAGGTGACCTCTGATGTCTGATGCCTTTTTATAAATGGACAACACTAAGCTATTAACTTTGTGCTCAGCTTTAATTAAAGCTGATCAATCTGGTAGACCAAGGCTTACATTAATTAGACCAGTAATTAGACCTGATGCTAACCAGGTTTATAGTTCTTTGTGGCTATGTTTCTATAAGGATTTACATTGATCATCACTGAAATGAATTGGATCATGTGAGTTAATTAATTAGATGATTAATTAGATAATTGAACTGCTATCATCTCTCTCTCAGGCCAGAACAATGGAGGAGAAGAAACTCTGGACTCATCACATCAAACGACTCATTTTAGAAAATCATCACACCATCATTCCACAGAAGGTGCTGTAGCATAATTCTGATGTAATGATATAATCACAGACAGACAAACAGTCAGACACGCGCACACACACACACACACACACACACACACACACACACACACACACAGCTTGTTCCGTAACTTACTGCTGTTTCTGTTTCAGGCTAAAGAGGTGATTTTAGAAATGGATCCAATGTGTGAGTTTTACACTCTAAATTTGCATGCATGAAATGACCATAAAATACTAAATAAAATAAAAACAGCGTTATGTGAACACATTTAGTGATAAGTTAAGCTAATTAATCAATAAATTAGAATTTTAATGAGTAGCCCGGGGCCTTATTTATAAACCGTGTGTATGCATAGCTTTGTACGTAAACTGTGTATACACATGTTTCTATGCATTCAATGGGATTTATCAAGTTTTACTTGTGCATGAGAATGTACGTTTCCACACACTCCTGACCATGCAAGAACCCCTAGTGGTAGAAAAGTGTAATAGCAGGTAAGCTGACTATAAATAGAGCTTCTAATTAACGTACTGTCTATGATTTAAGCATAATAGAGAGAGTAATTATTTCGGTGCAGAAGATGCAGACAGATGAGACATGGAATGTACAGTAAAATTGTATAAAAGGTATTTAAAGATTAATTGGGATTATGCCTTGCACCTTTGTGGAGGAAATGTGTTTATAGCACCACTGGAGTGGTGGATTATGGATCTCTATTCTAGGGCTTTTATCTATGAGTACTTTTCACAGAGAAATTGGAGATTGTACTGGCATTTCTCATCCAACTCCAAGTTGAATAATGACACATCTTACCTTCATTCATACCTCTCACACTGCAATACAGTACATTTCGAAGATGTAATGCAGAAAAATGCAGCAAAAATGATGAATTTTCATGAATTTCTAAATGTAACTGGGGAAATAAAATGCACACATGTACATGTAAAATATTTATTTTTATTTATGTTTATTTAAAAAATTTGCCAAATAAACATTTTTTGCTCTGCTTCATGCAACAGTGTCCTTAATTCATTGTTGGTGAAGTTCATCTTCTTAGACTTTTTGACATGTTCCATGTCATCTGAAACAAGCGTCACCATGAGCAGGCTACTGTGCTTTTCAAAGTGAAGTTGTTTACATATATCATACGGTGATTGGAGGGTGTTTATTTGCGTAAAGTGTCTCTGTGGATGAGCACGTCAATTTGGAATGTGTGGAATTCATCAATGGCCATTGCGTACACCTGTGTCTACGCATGTACCATAAATACCAATTTTCTTGTGCATATGAGCAGCTATTAGTACAATTTAGTACTTGCTTTACCCACGCTTTGATAAATGAGACCCCTGGTGTCTGTTTAAAAATAGACTTTATGAATAACTGAGCTAGTTCATGAATAATTATGAAGTTGATTTAAGTGTGTGTTTGTGTCACACACAGATCAGAAGTACAGATTTAACGCTGAGAGGAAAAAGAAAACGCAGTCTGATGATTTCACACACGCTCGTCAGTCAGGTTTATGTTCTTTTCTCTATAACCACAATAACACACACTATGAACATAATTTATAATACATATATAATTTAAATATATATATATATATGTGTGTGTGTATGCATACATATAGAGAATGCATATATATATATATATATATATATATATATATATATATATATATATATATAAATTATGTTCATGGTGTGTGTGTGTGTGTGTGTGTGTGTGTATATATATATATATATATATATATATATATATATATATATATATATATATATATAATTATTATAGCTTTTTATTGTCGATATATGAATATTCACTGAAGTTTTTCTGTTTATTTTCAGAATTAACCAAACAGATGCTGAAAAACAACAAAGGTAGATTAACTGTAACCTTTTTTCTAACATGGTGTTTATGATATATTTTAATTATAGTCCGCAATATAAAAATTATTTACATGTTTATTTCCTTTACTATGTTATGTGTAAATATTTGTTTAGTTTTTATTCTTTTTATCTGATTCTTCTTCTGATTATGATTCTGTTTTTTTTTTTTTTTTTTTTTTTTTTTAAACTTTTTTCTCTTGATCTGATTGCCTGCTTTTGAATGGAACCTGCAGCCATGCTTAAGGTAAGAACACCATTTACACCATTTCAAACTGTTCTGGGGAATTTGAATATTACAGATAACAACAGAGCTTATTTGTCAGCTTAAACACTTGTTTTGTGTAAAATGTTCAGACATTCAGACAGCGGTGATCCTTCCAGCTTCCTGAAATTTCAGTATTACAGAATCTTAATTAAACTTGATCAAACTTGAAAATATCATCATCATCATCACTGGACGAAGCAGTTGTTACTTTTAAAGTCCACACTGAGCATCACTGGACTCCTCATAGGTCTAAGTCTCTGCCCACACAGTTAATTTTTTAGGCTCTGCCCGTGTGCATTCTTTTGCTCGACCTCCACAGTTCCATTCCAGTTGGTCTGTTTACTCAGAGGAGGGTAGACGCATGTGTTTCTTACTATTTTATTGTTAATGTGTTTTTGCTCTCGGGTTTCTTTTCCATTTTTGTAATTAAATTTTTCCTTCTGCTCCATAGTGAGTGAAGGCTGTTAAAGAGCCTTCTCACTCTGCTTTAGACCCCATCAACACTTCTGAAAGAATCTGAGCTCTGACATTTGACACTTTTTTTAAATGAACTTTCAGTGCTATTGATTCTGGCTGAGGACTCCAGTAATGACTGCTTGTCGTTCGTTGTTTTAATGTGTGCCTTTAAACTCCGACGTGGGTGTGGCAGCACTCGGTCAGTGAAGGAGAACTGCGAGAAAACCTTATCGCTCTGGGCTCCACCTCAGGCAAGTTGCAGGATCTGAGTGTGGAGGACAGATGCACTAACAGAGAGGATGCTACACACTGTGGGCTTCAGGATGAGGAAGAGAAGGGAAGTGAATCAGATGATGTGATATCGGAGGATTTTAGCAGCTCCATGATTTCCTGTTGGAGCTTCAGGGCTAAAGCCCTGCTGCAGCTCAACACGGTGAGATGTTTATTAGAGGCCGAGCTGCATGAAATCATGCTCTACTAACATGCTGAACACCGCTGTGATGAGTTTGTGTTAGAAGTGTGTGATAGTGTAAAGGGTTTTAACACACCTGTAGGAAGCATGCTTGCTTTTTCATGCTGGACCTCAAACAGCAGGAATAATCTGAAAATATTCCCCTCTTTTTCTTTGACCTTTTGCTTGTTCCTCTACATTTCATTGGCTGATATCTGAAGCGCAGTCATGTTTTTGAAAGTGAATATTACTTTCAGATTTCACTTTAACTTGTTATGATGAATGCAGAAACAAAAAGCCAAGAGTGCTTTGTCCAATCAGGTTCATTCCTGTATCAACACTAACACATTCTACAGCTATGCTAATGCAGAAATCACAACATCTACAGCTCTTCATGAGAACTACCCTCTTTTGCCCTGCCCACAGTTTACTGACTCCACCCCCATATTTGACTGACCCCACCCTCTGGGTTCATTGTCTTGCGTGATATTTATTATTGTTATTTGATCATTAAACCACATGGAGGTTTTGGTTTGTGTAATACTTCTGATCTTTAAACCTAGTAATAAATGATCTTTAATGTTTTTGTGTCAGGATGAAGAGTGGCAAGGACATGGAGACACCCAACTGTCACAGCAGGAGGAGAGAGAGGTGTGTGGGGATAACGTCAGATAATCACCATGTTAAATACAGAGTGTGTTAGTTACAGGTCTACAGGTGTCTTTCGTTTTATTTTTCATTCATTTTTATGCCAAGTGGTGGCATTATGTTTTTGGATTGTACGTTTGTCCGTCCATCCAGGATACTTACATTTACATTTATGGCATTTGGCAGACGCCCTTATCCAGAGCGACTTGCATGTATCTCTCTTTTTATTTCTTGCATGTATCTCTCTTTTTTTTTTCAACACAACTGAGCAGTAGAGGGTTAAGGGCTTTGCTCAAGGGCCCAGCAACTGCAGCTTGGCGGTGTTGGGATTTGAACTCACAGCCTTCCAATTGGTAGTCAAATATCTTAACAACTGAGCTACCACTACATACTTGGTGTGATATCTCAAGAACAAGTAGTCGAATGCTTGTAGGATTTATATGAAATATATAAATATGACCAGAAGATGAACCCTAAGTCACAGCAAGGTAAAATGTTTGAAACAGTTTTTTTAATAGCTTCCTTCCTGTCTGAAGTGTACAATAAGGGTATTTCTAGCATGCAAATTAGCAACAATTGGATTAGTCTTGGCGGTGGAGGCGTACCGTTGGCCTATCAAAGCCACTGCCATTATGTTTTACTTCTTTTAGCTTAATATTTAATTTAATCCCTTTTAATATTTTTAAACCTGCTTTATTTAATGCTGATGTATTCCTTGATTTGCAGGCTTCACCAAGCATATTACAGTTCCAGAATAACACAGCAGAGCTTGGATCTTCAGAGGGATTAAAATCCATCTCTGATTGTGAGCGAGCAAAAATTGGACACAGTGTTTATCATGTGAGCGCTGTGGAGGGATCTGACCTGTATGAGGTAAAAGAAGAAATTGTGCGGAATCAGGATGGACAGTCTTCAGAAGATGAAGTGGAGGAGTACTGTGCAGGAAGTGAGAATCACTCCATCCTTCCATCGTCTGTTCTTGATAAAGCAAGTGTCATTGCTGAACATTTTATTGCTAACGCTCGCCGCAGTAGTGCAGCACCAGATGAGCTTCGGTCTCCTCAGCGAAATCAACAGGAAGTAACATCAAGCAAAAACGTAGCTGCTAATTTTAACCTTCTGTCCCCAAGAGAGGAGATGGTGTCTGGATCAGATCGACATGTCTGTAGAAGGAGAGATTCTACTCTGTCCAAACAGGAACAGCTGCTCATTGATAAGATCAGGAACTACTATGAAAATGCTGAGCAGCAGGATGCAGGTTTCAGCCTGAGGCGCAGAGAGAGCCTGACATACATCCCAAGTGGGTTAGTGCGCACGTCTGTCAGCCACTTTAACAAAATCCCTCACACTGACCATCGGAATAAATCACCAAACACAGAAATATCATTAGTAACATCATCACCTGTAAGTTCTGACATCAACACTAAACCTGAACAACTCGGAGATCTGGACAGCAGAGAGGCTGATGGCTCTGTGAATCACAAATCAGAAGAGTTTTCAGAGGAATGTTTCCGTTCGTCAGCGGAAATGATTAAGGTTTGGCAGGAAATGGAGAAAGAGGTCACAAGCTCACTGAGAGAAAATAAGTTCAGAGATACGTCACAATTCAGAGGAACAAGTTCTGTTTCCCAAAGTTTCAGTAGAAACACAGAAATTCAAGTTAGAGAACAAGAATTGGTGGCTGCTGACAATCTCAGCACTATTACAGAGGAATCACCAGTCAAGGTGAAACACTGTTATACCTATTATACCTTTATATTATACAGGAGAATTGTGTGGGTGTGTTTTATACGTTTAATTTTTAAAAACTTATCTGGATTAATTGGATAAAAGAATAAAAAGTATATAACTATTATTTTGTCTTAATTAAGGGTAAAGAAGATGAAAATGAAAGAGAGTCAACAGAAAATGCAGTCTTAAGTCTGACGAAGAAGTTCAGCCAGCACATACAGAACAAAGAAACTTTTAATCAGTCGAGGAGGCGGGCCTCAGAGACGACCATAAACACAGTTAATAAAATGAACATACCATCGCTGACAGATGAAGAGACCAAGAAAACCCTCAAAGGTGAGAGTTTAATAGAAAAACATTATAGTGCAATTAATTGTTTATACTGCAGATAATTAATATATCTGCTGACAGGACTGATATGCTGTTGTGGATCCTTGTGAAGTTTATTTGGAAAAAAAAAAAAAAAAAAAAAAAACTAATGCAGTACAACTTAATCATTAACCTTGACCATGAACTCAGAACTCTGGTCACTGTGACCTCTGGTGGACAGATGTGGTATTACACAGAAATGATCAAATGTTTATTAAAAAACAAAACATTGAATGTGCAGTTTATTACAGGAACAGAGATGTGTAGAAAAAGACATCTGCGATATCGCATCACAAGGAGAGTACACTAGTTATTTTCCGGGAATTTTTGGGTCCCCCGTGTGTGTGTGTATATTTTATATATATATATATATATATATATATATATACACACTATATTACCAAAAGTATTCGGTCACCTGCCTTGACTCACATATGAACTTAAGTGCCATCCCATTCCTAACCCATAGGGTTCAATATGATGTCGGTCCACCTTTTGCAGCTATTACAGCTTCAACTCTTCTGGGAAGGCTGTCCACAAGGTTGAGGAGTGTGTTTATAGGAATTTTTGACCATTCTTCCAAAAGCGCATTGGTGAGGTCACACACTGATGTTGGTCGAGAAGGCCTGGCTCTCAGTCTCCGCTCTAATTCATCCCAAAGGTGTTCTATCGGGTTCAGGTCAGGACTCTGTGCAGGCCAGTCAAGTTCATCCACACCAGACTCTGTCATCCATGTCTTTATGGACCTTGCTTTGTGCTCTGGTGCACAGTCATGTTGGAAGAGGAAGGGGCCCGCTCCAAACTGTTCCCACAAGGTTGGGAGCATGGAATTGTCCAAAATGTTTTGGTATCCTGAAGCATTCAAAGTTCCTTTCACTGGAACTAAGGGGCCAAGCCCAACTCCTGAAAAACAACCCCACACCATAATTCCTCCTCCACCAAATTTCACACTCGGCACAATGCAGTCCGAAATGTACCGTTCTCCTGGCAACCTCCAAACCCAGACTCGTCCATCAGATTGCCAGATGGAAAAGCGTGATTCGTCACTCCAGAGAACGCGCCTCCACTGCTCTGGAGTCCAGTGGCGGCGTGCTTTACACCACTGCATCCGACGCTTTGCACTGCACTTGGTGATGTGTGGCTTGGATGCAGCTGCTCGGCCATGGAAACCCATTCCATGAAGCTCTCTGCGTACTGTACTTGGGCTAATCTGAAGGTCACATGAAGTTTGGAGCTCTGTAGCAATTGACTGTGAAGAAAGTCGACGACCTCTTTGCACTATGCGCTTCAGCATCCACTGACCCCTCTCCGTCAGTTTACGTGGCCTACCACTTCGTGGCTGAGTTGCTGTTGTTCCCAAACTCTTCCATTTTGTTATGATAAAGCTGACAGTTGACTGTGGAATATTTAGGAGCGAGGAAATTTCACTACTGGATTTGTTGCACAGGTGGCATCCTATGACAGTTCCACGCTGGAATTCACTGAGCTCCTGAGAGCGGCCCATTCTTTCACAAATGTTTGTAAAAACAGTCTGCATGCCTAAGTGCTTGATTTTATACACCTGTGGCCAGGCCAAGTGATTAGGACACCTGATTCTGATCATTTGGATGGGTGACCGAATACTTTTGGTAATATAGTGTATATATATATATATATATATATATATATATATATAAAAATATAAATTACAGTATGTTTAGTAGCAACACATGAGAATCCCACCAGGACATCGATGGCTGGATGATCTTTTCTGGCATGCCTTTAATTTATTTTTGTATGAGCTGCTTTTTTTTTGAGAAGCACATTTTATGAATGCTATCTGACATGTACCTCATTTGTGCAAATAATTGACGATTGTAGTATATCAGACAGGCAGTGTACAGTATACAGAGGATCAGCTAGACACAATGTTTTTAGACTTGGTATTAGCCCTCTTCAGAAGATCCTTTTTTGCTGCTGTGTTACTACATCTCCAGTGTTTACAGCACTGTGCCAGATACAGATGCTGGGAGCAATCTGACCTAGTACTTTGAGAAATGGGAGAAATAGAGCCTAAAATCTAACTGGCATATTTTCTTGGAGTTTGGTCATTCTGTGCTTGAACCATAAAACTCTTTCCTCTCAGCAGGGTAATGGAACTTCTGTTCTGAACGCAGACACAAAAATGTGTATTAAAAAGGAAACCTGACTATGGAACAACAAAACACAATTGACAATTGTACAGTTGAGAAAGTTTAATAATGTGCACAAAATTATAGCTAAATTTTTGATCTACTGTGTCAAATATTCAGTTAATATAATGCACAACTATTTCAGAATTACATCATAACTCTTGGCTTTACACCATATACAGTGCCTTGTAAAACTATTCAACCCCCTTTAAAGTAATCAGATTTGTCTGGATTACAAATGACACACAGATTGTTCCAGCCAGTATTTATATTGCAAAATATTCTCTTAAAATTCATTATCTTAAAAAAAAAAAAAAAAAAATTAATGTTGCTTGGATATGTATTAAACTCCTTCAGACTTATACTTGATAGACCCACCTTTTGCTGCAATAACAGCTTTAAATCGTTTGGGGTAAGTTCCTACCAGCTTTGCACACTCTTTGGGAGTGAGTTTCACCTATTCTTTCTGGCAGATTTGCTCCAGGTTATTTGGATGATGGTTCTGGACCTCAGTTTTCAAACACAGATTTTCAATTGGATTGAGACTTTGGCTTAGCCACTGTAGAGCAATCACCCTTTTGTTGTTCAGCCACTCTTGTGTTGTTTTGTCCCGGTGAAAGGTGCGGTTTCTCCCAAGCTTTAGTTTTTTTTTTTTAGCAGACTGAAGCAGGTTATCTTGCAGTATCTCCCTGTATTTTACACCATCCTTCTGTCCTTTAATTTTAACAAGATGCCAAGTCCCTGCTGAGGAAAAGCATCCCCACAACATGATGCTGCCATCCATGTACTTTGCTGTTGGGATGGTGTTTGTTGAGGAATATCCAGTGTTACATTTGCACCACACATAACATTTTGAAATATGGCCAAAAAGCTCTGTATATTTTTCATCTGACTCCAGAATCTTCACTCATTTTAGCTGAGTCACTCTGATGCTTTCTGGCAAACTCCAGACATGTTTTTATATGATTTTTCTTCAGTAATAGCTTCTAGCCACCCCTCATACAGGCCAGTTATATGCAAAGTTTTTGATATCATTTACTGGTGCTTCTTCACTCCAGTCTCTGCCACTGAATTCTGTAACTCCTTCAGTGTGATTGTTGGCCTCATTGTGGCTTCCCTGACAAGTTTCCTTCTTGCTTGTTTTGAGTTTTGAGGGGCGATCTTGTCTAGGCAATGCCTGGGTGGCATGATGCAGCTTCTGTTTCCTCACAATTGATCCAACAGGGCTCACTGGGATATCCAAACACTTGGATATTGTCTTGTAGCCTTTTCCTATCTTGTGCATGTGTATAGATATCTCTAATTTCCTTAGAATGCACTTTGGTCTTAATTTGCATGGCTTTCCTTCAGATTCATAGTCTAATGGTACTTGATAGTCTAATGACTATGAGTCAAATACAGTCTCACTCCCAATACTAAAGTGGTTTTCAGTAGTATACTTACATGTGAGCAGAAAACCCTTAAGGTTTATCAAATAAAAAGATAAAACCATGGCAGCTTCTCCTACTAGGAAGAGCCAGACAACTACTTTTATCCTATGAAAACAGTAAAACATATGAGTTCAACTCCTAGTGGTGATCTAATAAATTGCACCCTGTGCCCGATGTTGATTACAAAATGTTTTATTTTTATTTTACAGGAAATCCAAACTTGGCACTCTCATTAACAGCGTGTGTTCAGACAACACAAGATGTACAACAGACACACACTTCCTCCTCCAATAGTGTGACAGTTTTCTCTCCAGAACGTTCACACTCTAAAAGCCCCATGCCATTTGAGGGTTTTCTTTGGCCGGATGTAAGTGAGCTGCGTTCCATATACACTTCTCTGGAGTGCGCTTCTCTCACACCACACACTTCTGCTGCAAATACTCTCAGTCCAGGCTGCAGCATGGACAACAAAAAATCTCGGATTCAGAGATCCGGGTCTCTGGATCAGAAACTGGTTGGCTTTGGCTGGACTGATCTACAAAACAAGAAGGTGAACAGTGATTACTGCATCTCAGCACAGGCAAAGTTACCCAACAACAGGACAATTGCTGTGCTGGAAAAAGTCAACAAGACATATACACACACCAGCCAATCACAAAATGTCCAGATTCGGTCCCCCACGTCTTGTGAGAAAATGTCTCTGCTGTCTGTGACCGAGCGCTGCCGATTGTACGAGGATCTGGATGAGGCAGCTTTCAAAATGGAGCCAGAAACCAGAAACAAAGACAATAAAACTGATAACCACAGCAATGCCACACAGCAGGGTGTTGTCAAAAACCTCCGGGAAAAATTTCTTAATCTGAGTTAGATGAAGGGTGCCTATAGAGTAAATTGTGTAGTGCATTATGTAAGAAAGAGAAAGTTCTTTGGGATACAGCTCTAGCAATTACTCATATTATATAAATATAACACACAATACAGATGGGTGACAGATTAAAAAAAAAACAATATAAAATGTCAGTGAGTGGTGAATCCTGTGGAACAGCTTCAGTTCTGCTTGGCACAGATTCTACACATCTGGACTGTACTGTAATCACTGTGATGGCAAATCTTTCTTCTAAAACAGGAGTTTTCAATTTTATCCACAAAGAGCTGGTGTGGCTGCAGGCTTTCATTCCAACCATATAGGAGGCACACTTCGTAGTTGATTGGATACCAAGATGAACTAATTATACAAGTGCAATCACGTGTGACTCCTGCTTGACTGGAATGAAAGCCTGCAGCCACACTGGCCCTTTGTGGATAACACTGAATTGAAGACCCCTTGTTCTAAAACATCTTCCCTAAGTTGGTGTTGTGATGACGGAGGTGGAGAGCGCTGTCTTAACACATCGCTCAGGTGTTCAACTGGGCTGAGATGTGGTGAGTGTGAAGGCCATAGAATGTGATTTACAGAATTATCATTCTCATCAAACCATTCAGTAAGACTTTGTGCCCTGTGGATGGGAGAGGAATCATCCTGGAAGAGACCAAGCCCATCTGGTTAGAAATGTTTCATCATAAGATTAAGGGGAAGGGAGAAGAGCTGCAGGAGTGATCTGCAGGTGGCTTCACTGTAAGGGGATGAATGAAGACAAACCATGGCAATGACTTAAGTAAATGTAATTGTGACGTCAATTCAATCAGATCTTCTCATTTCTCTATTTAATAATGCAAATTAATAACATTATGTTAATTAGAGGTTAATCATTAATGCACTTACTGTAACATGAGAATTAAGATCATGGTAGTTTTGTATTATATTAAAATATCAGGAATTATTGTCTATTTTTGTTTAAAGTTTTGAGTGTGTGTATGTGCATTTTAACTCTGAGTGTATCAAAATCTAAACATCACTGTTTTATTTCCTTCTATTTTTTATTTTATGATTTTACCACTTGTTTAGTATAATAGACATTTTATAATCCATCATTGCTGTACAAAAAACCCCACATCAATGTTTTTTTTTGCTTTCACTATACAACCGTGCTGCCGAACTTTCACCTAAAAAAAATCTGCTTTATAAATTATTTTATTAAAATGCCTATTTGATTTTATCTTACTTGTAAATTGTAAAGAATACATCTGATTTAATTCTGTTACAGAAAAGAAGTAAGAAAACTTCTATAAAAAATGATTAGCATAAAATTAATTTCCTTTATATTGTGATTTTTCTTCATTACTGAATTTATAATAATTTATCTGCTATTTATTAAGATCCTGAAGATGATTGTGTGGTTTATGTATACATTTGTGTAAAATATACATATAAGATAAATTAATGTGCATGATATTTCTGTATTTTGTCTCTAAAAAAGTCTACCTACCTTCATTAATGTTTATCTAAACAACACAGTGTACAGCAGGGGTCATCAATATTATCCACAAAGGGCTGGTGTGGCTGCAGGTTTTCATTCCAACCATTCTAATACCACCCATTTAATCCATTCATCTTTTCCCACAGTCAATTATCAGATGTGGCTCCTGCTAGAACCCCAATCTAGGGTTTTGATACAGTATTTGTTTTAAGTAAATAGTTAAGAAAACAGTAGTAATGTTCCAGAAAGATCCAGGTTAATTCTTTCCAGAACACAGCTTGTGAGTGGTGCAACAGAAAACTGTTTGGGGGATCATGAGAATGAATCCCTTAGTTTTGGAAACAGTGGCTTAATACAAAACAAATCCAAGAGGAATATGTGACTTAAAACGATATATTGGAGACTTTGCAAAACTGCCATGGTTCAGTCTGGCTACACAATTATTACAGTGTATTGTTCAGAAGTACATTGTATTTTACTGTATTTTTACATTTTACCATGTATTGTAGTCTAGTACAGTGTATTGTACAGTATTGCAATGTATTGTGCAGTAGCAGAATGTAAAGTGTATTCAATTCAATTTTATTTGTATAATGTTTTTAACAATGGATATTGTCACAAAGCAGCTTTAGAGAACTATATAAATTCCTGGTTTAAATTTTAAATGTATAAATTTATCCCTAATGAGCAAGCCAGAGGCGACAGTAGCAAGGGAAAACTCCCTGAGATGACAGTAGTCGTGTATTGTACACTAGTATAGTATCTCGTACAAGGACTCGAACAGTATATTTTTCTTTTGTGATGCTTTTCCAGGCTTGTACCTAAGCCTCTTTCAGTTTGTTTTTTGCACATTTTGTTGTTTGTGTGTCTATCATTTTTCTCTTTGCCTGTTGTAGATCTGCTTTGCTTGAAAAACCTCATGAAGCTGTAATATTTTAAACCAGGGGTGTCTGGCCCTGGGCCAAATGCGGCCCACCAGCAGATGTTAATTGCAATTTGGCTTCCTTCTTAGAATGTATTATAGGCCAATCCATTGCAATTTTTCCATTTCCCTGACAGTGCCAACACCCTATGCCTGTGTGGGCATATTTCCATTCACCTACCCGTCCTTATTACCATTGTTTGATGAGTCTAAGGCTGGGCAGGTGTGAGGGAAAGGAAAGTAGTGTTTTTTTTTTAAATCTATTATTATCTATTTTTTTTTTATTTTTGACCTTGAACTGTAGCTAAGTATGGAGTTGGGACTATTTGCTTTGGTCCTTTGATTTTTAGGTATATGCAAAGCTAGGGTTAGTGTTTAGCTACAGGGTAGCTGTTTCGATAATGAGTCATTTTTTTCGGATGGTCAGCTTCCTTTGGACCATTTTTCTGGTCATGTTTGTATCTATTTGACCCGTCCTCCTGGGAGTCACATTGTACTGCAGAAGGTGCGTTGAGTCCGACACTTAAACGGGCCTGTGTTGCTATCCTAAAACTAGTGACTTTGTTGGGGCTTAGGGTCACTGTGAGCCTAAATTACCCTATTCGCATTCCCCTTGGTCCTCAACAAGGATGAGGTCTTGTTCCTGTGTGACACGGGGTTGAAACTCATACGAGGAGTGTGTTGTTCTTTTAGGGAGGCAGGGAAATTGAAGGTAATGTGTGAATGGCTGTCTGAGTCCTCCTCTCTAATAGGGTACAAATCGTTCAGTGGATCTGTCATGGTGGACGCTGTTATAGTCGGTTTTGTTACTAATGGGGTGGATATTTCAGACAGAGATTGTACATCTGCCCCGGTGTGCACTGAAGCCTGTACCGTAACGGTTTTAGCGGTTGTGTTTTCTAGGAGAGGAGGAGCAGGAGGGACTTGTTTATTTTGGGTCTCCGCTTCCTCCCTCCTTTCTCCAGAATTGGTAGCAGGAACAGGGGTCTGCCATTTCTCCCCTACCAACATATGAGCCTTGTGTATTGTTTTATCCTTCAGTCTTTTGCCAATACCATGTTTAGCCCATAGAATGGCAGTATTAAAGCATTCCTCCCAGCCCTGTGAAGGAACGTGCTGGAGCTTAGCCATTTCCTCCAAAGCTGGTTTGATGACCTCTGACAGGTGTTTTTCAATTTTGTTAATTGCAGGAGGCTGTTCCTGACTGATATTGTTTTTGTGACGCCAATGTTTTGTTCTCCACCCTCTCCCGTGGTTCTTTCATAAAGGATTTCTGTTTTTTGACATTAATGTACTGGGTCCCGAACGGGCCCAGGGTTCAAGAAATTGTGGTATGCCAGACTGCTGATAAGGCTCACTGTGGTAAGTCTTTGCTGCCCTCATGTGGCCACCATATTTAACAGCGTCTGCATACGAGAGCACTCTCTCTCCCTGTGCATGACGTTCAGTGCTGCGGTATGGGGCATAGGCCAGACTGTGCCGTGAATGGCACGCCTGCGTGTATGTGTGACCACCATCCAACTGTCCCTTTCTGGCAGAACCATGGTTTAGGAAATTTTCTTGTAAAACGAGCAAGGATTTCTTTTAAAATTGAAATCAGGTAAGTATAACTCAATTTGTCTTGTGTGGGTTTTTTTTTTTGGAATTTATATTTGTTATATAAATGTGAGTTTAAACAAACCAAATAAAAAATAATTAAATAGTAAAATAATAAAAATAAAGATGTTTTACTATATATATATATATATATATATATATATATATATATATATATATATATATATATATATATATATATATATATATATATATATATTACCAAAAGTATTCGGTCACCTGCCTTGACTCACATATGAACTTAAGTGCCATCCCATTCCTAACCCATAGGGTTCAATATGATGTCGGTCCACCTTTTGCAGCTATTACAGCTTCAACTCTTCTGGGAAGGCTGTCCACAAGGTTGAGGAGTGTGTTTATAGGAATTTTTGACCATTCTTCCAAAAGCGCATTGGTGAGGTCACACACTGATGTTGGTCGAGAAGGCCTGGCTCTCAGTCTCCGCTCTAATTCATCCCAAAGGTGTTCTATCGGGTTCAGGTCAGGGCTCTGTGCAGGCCAGTCAAGTTCATCCACACCAGACTCTGTCATCCATGTCTTTATGGACCTTGCTTTGTGCTCTGGTGCACAGTCATGTTGGAAGAGGAAGGGGCCCGCTCCAAACTGTTCCCACAAGGTTGGGAGCATGGAATTGTCCAAAATGTTTTGGTATCCTGAAGCATTCAAAGTTCCTTTCACTGGAACTAAGGGGCCAAGCCCAACTCCTGAAAAACAACCCCACACCATAATTCCTCCTCCACCAAATTTCACACTCGGCACAATGCAGTCCGAAATGTACCGTTCTCCTGGCAACCTCCAAACCCAGACTCGTCCATCAGATTGCCAGATGGAAAAGCGTGATTCGTCACTCCAGAGAACGCGCCTCCACTGCTCTGGAGTCCAGTGGCGGCGTGCTTTACACCACTGCATCCGACGCTTTGCATTGCACTTGGTGATGTGTGGCTTGGATGCAGCTGCTCGGCCATGGAAACCCATTCCATGAAGCTCTCTGCGTACTGTACTTGGGCTAATCTGAAGGTCACATGAAGTTTGGAGCTCTGTAGCAATTGACTGTGAAGAAAGTCGACGACCTCTTTGCACTATGCGCTTCAGCATCCGCTGACCCCTCTCCGTCAGTCTACGTGGCTTACCTGAGTTGCTGTTGTTCCCAAACTCTTCCATTTTGTTATGATAAAGCTGACAGTTGACTGTGGAATATTTAGGAGCGAGGAAATTTCACGACTGGATTTGTTGCACAGGTGGCATCCTATGACAGGAATGAGCCGATAGGAGCCTTTCCCATGCTCTGGTTTGAAAAGAAACAGCTCCCAGCCAATCAGAAAAATAGCTCTGTCTTTTCCAAAAATTGTAGAAGAGCTTTTTTTTTTTTTTTTTTTTTTTTTTTTTTTTTTAAATATTTGTATATAAATAAGTAATATTGATGTTAATAAATAAAAAAATAACTAAAATTATAAACCAGGGTGAGTATCCCTGTTCCAGTCTCGGTTAAGGGTGGAGTTGGAGTCGATGCTGATGGAATGCTTGCTATTTGTTGCTCTGGGTTTTGTTCAATTATATTTAAAAGCTGTTCAAAAGCCTGTTGGATAGTGGAATTTTGTACCTTCTTGAGATTTCTTTTAGCCCGTCTAGTTGCTACTTCCCATGCCTCTTTCCATTGAGTCAGGTTTAGGGTTTTGATCTTGTCTATTGAGGTCTGAATTGTTGACTTGTAGTGATCCTCCAGAATCTGTAAGCTATTGTGGAGCCAATTTCTGGCAT
>NC_069728.1:22316513-22358242 GCF_027358585.1 Pangasianodon hypophthalmus
CCAGTAGAAGAGCAGGGAAACAAAAGAGGGTCAAGATAGAGAAGGGGGAAGATTAGGGTTAGGGTAGGAATAAGGCTTGGGGTTAGGGTAGGGGGTTAGCAGTTAGGGTTAAGTGTTAGAATTGGGGTTCAAGATGGGAGATTGAGGTTGGGGTAGGGAGGGGGAAGGGAAAAGGGTTAGAATTGGGCTTGAAGTGAAGGTCATGGTTCGGGTTAGGATTAGGGTTCAGGGTAGGAGGGAGAGATTAGGGTTAGGAGTTAGGGTTAAGTAGGGTTATGGGGTTGGGATTAGGGTTCGGGTTCCTGGTAGGAGGTTGAGGTTGAGGTTAGGGTTAGGGTTCATGGTAGGAGGCTGAGGTTAGGGTAAGGGTCAGGGTTAGGGTTAGGGTCAGGGTAGGAGGTTGAGGTTAGGGTTAGGGGTTAGGGTTAGGGTAGGAGGTTGAGGTTAGGGTTAGGGGTTAGGGTTAGGGTAGAAGGTTGAGGTTAGGGTTAGGGGTTAGGGTTAGGGGTTAGGGGTTAGGGGTTAGGGTAAGCGGATTAGGGTTAGAGTAGGAGGGTTGGGAGTTAGGGGTTAGGTTAGGGTTAGGGGTTAGGGTCAGGGTTAGGGTTAGGATCAGGGTAGAAGGTTGAGGTTAGGGTTAGGGTTAGGGTCAGGGTAGAAGGTTGAGGTTAGGGTTAGGGTTAGGGTTAGGGTCAGGGTAGAAGGTTGAGGTTAGGGTTAGGGTCAGGGTAGAAGGTTGAGGTTAGGGTTAGGGTTAGGGTCAGGGTAGAAGGTTGAGGTTAGGGTTAGGGTTGGGGTTAGGGTTAGGGGGTTAGGGTTAGGGGGTTAGGGTTAGGGGGTTGAGGTTAGGATTCGAAATAAGGTTTTGGAGTTGAGGTTCCGGTCCAACCCAGGTGCGGAATGATGGTTGGGGTTGAGGTAAAAGCTCAGAAATTGTCTGGAAATAAAGTAAAGCATCACAATATTGTGGTTTTATAAAAAGTTATTCAATTTATTTTACTGGATCAAACCATGGCATTGACCGTCCCAGTGGAAGAAGTGCTGAAACCTAAAAAAAGTGCTGTAAGTGCTAGTAAAAGTGCTAACAATTGAGTCAAGTGAAAAGTGCTAATAATCAAAACAAGTGCTATATAAATACTTTAAACCATATTTACAAAGTGTGTATTTGTGCGTGCACAAATCCACCAAGTTGTGTTTAATCATCAAACCAAATCAAAACAAAACCAAACGCTCCACCGAGACGTCCATTATACAACGGATTGCTCCAGTATCAAGTGCTATTTTTACTCACAATAAATGTGACAGAATGGGTATAAAAAAGAACAAAGAAAAGAAAGGAGAAGAAGAAGAAGGAAAAGAAGAAGAAAAGAAGAAAAAAAAGAAGAACAAGGTAAAGAAAAAGAGCAGAGGACAAAAGAAAAACAACGGGGGAAAGAAGAGAATACTGTAAAAAGAAGAATGGGTTAGCCCTATTTCCTCTCTCTATATGGGTATCTCTGGTTCCAAGTCTCCAAGTCTAAGATGTTCTCCTAGTATTGAAGCCATGAGGATGGTCTGTGTGCAGTTTACTTATCCAATATGCTTCTCTTCTTCTTCTCTGTTCCCTGTTCCATGCCCTATTGGCCTCCAAACCCGAGATCCTGAGCTTCTGTATCCCAACCCTTGCAAAATGGCATATTAAGTGTGTGTTGCGTGGTCTGTGTTGAATGGAGTAAATGTGTTGTTTCAGCCTTTGTTCCAGACTGTATTCAGTTTCTCCAATATATCTCTTATGGCAGTGTGTGCAAGTGATCATGTAAATGATATTCGTGGTCTTGAGGTTTGTTCTTTGTGGCACTAGGTGTCCCTTGTTTCCCATCTCCACTGACCTGAGCTGTTGAAAATGTGTTGCTAATATAGGAGGAATCACTCGTCGGTCTGATTTCAAACTGGCCCTGACCAGGAGATCCCGTAGATTTTTATTTCTTCTATAAGCTGATATTGGTTTGAATGACCGAAGTGGTGCGTATAGTTCTTGTGTTTTTTGGAATTGTTGTTTAAGCTTATTGTTGAGGATTTTGGATGTTTCTGAAAAAGTCGTGACTATGGGGATGACATCCTTGGGTTCCGGCACCAATCGTGTTGGGTTATTTCTGAGATCCTGCAACGTGTCTCTTTTAATGGCTCTCAAGAATCTCTTAGAATACCCTCGGGGTCTAAGGGCTTTGAATAGAGTTTGTGTTGCTTCATGGAAATGTTGATCAAATGAGCAAATTCTATGAAATCGAATGATTTGTGATTTGATTACCCCCTTGAAAGTATGTCTAGGATGATAACTTGTTTTAAATAGTAGAGAGTGGGAATCAGTGGGTTTGAAAAACACTTTAGTATGTAGTGTTTTGGAATTATTCTCCGTCGGGATGGCAAAAACTGTGGTGTCTAAAAAGTTAATGTTATCCGAATTAAGAGTTGCTTTGACTTTAATGTGTTTATGATGGGAATTGGCCAAATTCAAAAAGGTGTCAAAATGTTCCCTGTCATGGTGCCAGACCCCAAAGATGTCATCCAGATATCGATAATACACTGCGGGTAAGTGGGGACACTTTGGAAACAATGTTTCTTCCCACTCAGACATATAAATATTCGCGTAGGCTGGAGCAAATTTCTTCCCCATAGCGGTTCCTTGAACCTGTAAATATAATTGAGAATTAAATTCAAAGTCATTGCGGGTTAAATTTATTTCCAACAGCTGAAGAAGTTCTGCATCTGGCCGGCTTGAATCTGGATACCTGTTAAAACATTTCATTATTGCCTGCAATCCTGCCTCTGTACTGATATTTGTGTAAAGGCTTTCCACATCCACAGTGAATAGGAAGGCCGAGTCTGGAATTGTCATGTTCTTGATTTTGTTTATAAAGTCATATGTATCTTTTAAGTAACTGGGATGAAGTTGTGAGACAGGATTGAGGAAATAATCAATGTATTGTGCCACATTGTAGGTCTCACTCCCACAATCCGACACAATCGGGCGTCCCTGTGGAACCTCGGAAGGGACTGTCCACGCCTGTGGGTCTTTATGAATTTTGGGCAATAGATAAAATTTCCGCTGCCTTGGTGGGTTTGGACCAATAAGGTAATTAAACTGTTTAGTGTTAATGAAGCCTTTCTGTTTTAAGTCCTGTAAAATGGATGTTACCAATGATTGTGTTTCCTGTTGTAATGAGTGTGGAAGTAAAGTGTAATGATTGGTATTGTTTAATTGTCTATTTGCTTCTAGTAAGTATTGTTGTTTGTCCATTATGACGATCGCTGAGCCTTTATCTGCCGGTTTAATTATTATATCTCTGTTGGTTTGTAATTCTTTGAGTGCTCTGCGTTCTGTGGCGGTTAAATTATCTGCTTGATTGTTGGAAAAATCTGAAAGAGAATTGATAATCATCCTGTTCTTTTTAATCAACTGCTTTATAGGTAAACTGGTCTGTTCGGTGCTCGGTTCCCATCTGGATTTTTCTGTAAACTGTAAGTGTTCTTTACATTTTGTGTATTGGAAGTGGTCTAAAATTTTAAGTTGTCTATTGTAAGCGTGGACATCCCTCCCCAGCTCCCCCAAGTCCGTACCGCATGGCGTCGGGATGAAGGTGAGACCCTTGCTGAGTAAATCCTCCTGCGGACCTGTGAGACAAAACGTTTTGGATAGGTTAATGATGTTGGTGTGCTTTTTGTTGTCTGTTTTATTGCACTTCACCATTCCTAAAAGTTTAACTGATCCAACCAGTATGTAAACATTTGCGAAGCCGTTTCCGTGGTCCAGTGGATAGGGTCCCTCGGGTTCACCTTGAACCTAAGTGGGTGAAGTTCCTGCAATGGATTACCATGTGCCAGTATATGAGTGTTCAGTTTTGTTAGAGTTTCTTGTTGTCGTCTAGGTAGGATATCCGAGTAGTTTAATAATGGGGTGTAGATCGTGGCATTGGGAAAAACCACTGCAGCAATTCTCCACAGCTCTTGCAACTGTTTTTTTGTTGTACTTTCGAATGTTTGTTCTCTATTATTGATTCCTAATGATAGGACGACTTTTTGAGTGTTTGGATTAGGGGTTAATTTTTGTAACACTTTGGCTATATGTAAAAAGTTGGCTCCAGGGTAACTATCCACCTGAACATTTTCGTCACTAAAATAGGGAATTCTGGACAGGTTGGAGTCCCCTATAAACAAAACTGGTTTCTTTACTTCCAGTGTCCAATCTGCAATCTTTCTAGTGGTGTTAGGATGTCTAGTAGGAACCCAATGGTTCCTCACTTCACAGGTTTTTATTTGGGGCTCCACCCTGTCCGGATGTTCCACATGCAGGGGAGTCAACGAGAAAGAGGAAGGGGAAAGGGAAAGGGAGGATTCAGATCGGGCTTTTCTCAAGGACGTGGTCTTCCTTTCTGTAGACCCATTCATCACCTCCTTCCTCTCCTGCTTCCTATCCCCCTGGGTCGGCTCCCCCTGTGAATCAGCAATAGTAGGTTCTATTAGAACACTAACATTATTTAGGATTGCTGTTCTGTGAACTGTGGATGGAGTGTTAGCTCTCTGTTCTTGCTGCTTAAGTGTATTCAAAGGAACTTCATGTATTAATACACTAACTACCTTGGTCTTATCGGAGTTGTTGTTTAAAGGCCGAGGTGTTCCATTGCTTTTCGATAAATGCATCTGTGGAGAACTTGCCACAAGGTTTGTGTCGTCTTTACTCGGACTCTGTTTGGAGGAAGAAGAGGAAGAGATTGAAGAAGACGACGAAGAAGAAAAAGAAGAGGCGGCAGTGGAAGAAGGATTAGAGGAGCTGTTTGATACTTGGATAGGCAAACATGCAGTTCCTCCATTTTCTGTTTCCACTAGATTCTGTTCCATTTGTGTTTTGGCCTTTTCTATTATGTCTTCCCTCAATTTGTGTTTGAATCTACCTTTGGCCCATTTAACTGCTATCTGCCATTCTGTTTCCTCCATTTTGTGGATTCGATTCAGTAGTTCTGCTTTCACTTGAACGTAATGGTCTTTGAGGATCTGCATATTTGCCTTCATCCAATTTTGTGTGTTTTCCGTAATTCTATGTAGAGTTTGTTGCTTGGGGCATGCTGGTTTGATAAACTGTGTAAGTTTGTGTGTTTGTTTAGACATGCCCTTTGGAAAAATTTGCGTATGTAGAGCTGTTGTCACAATGTCTTCATGGTGTGTGGCCTGTAAGAATTTAAAATACAACTTCCTCAAATGTCTATCTAAAAATTCCCTGGGTTTTGAGTTGTGTAGATGCTGGACTGTGTGTAGTGTTTGTTCCACCCCATCTGTTTCCAAAGTCTCCAACACTGTGAATCTGTTTGTTAAGGGAATCATTGTGCCTGTAAAAAAACTCCTTTCGAGGAAAAAAAAGGTTAAAAGAAAGGAAAGATAAAAACAAAAGGAGAAAAGTCTTCATTGGTCTTACCCCATGAGTATGCTGATAAGAATCCTTGGGACAAGGATCCTGTAGCTGATTAACAACTCAGTTCCTTACCAGAAGGCCTAAGCGGCCTAGGAGTTCACCAAACAGGAAGTTTTGTAGGCCCCTCTGGCTTGGGTGTTGTACTCCAAAAAGAAGGGGGAATAAAACCGAAAAAAAGGGAGGGGGGAATAAAAACCCAAAAAAAAGAAAGGGTTTAAAAATGTGAGTACTCACAAAACGGTTTAAAAAGGATTTTTCTCCATTAAAAAATTTTTTTGTGTAAAACAGGACACAAAAATTGGCAATGTTTTCCCCGTCAAACAGTATCTTTTTGATGTGCAGTTCACGGTGCTTTTTGAGTTCGACGTCCTAACGTTTCGCAGGGAATCCTGCTTCTTCAGAGGACATACGCTTTTTGTTCCCATCCATATCCTTAAATAAGCTCTGGGGTGGGATCTAGGTTAAATTAGGGGTGGAGCTAAAATAAGGAGGTTCTGTATAATTGGTAACTATACCTGTCTGTCTCAAAACTGCCTATCTATTGGTTGTGAGTCTGAAGGAAGTGTGTGGCTTTATGGGTAATGACTTTACCTGGATAATGTAGTTTAAAACTGTTTTTGTAAACCTTGGTTCTCTTATTTTCCACCAGGTCTTCCCAGTAGTCTGTGTGGTGTAGTGGTATAGACAATAGTCTCCTACACCTAGCCTCCCTGGTTCAAGACCCACAGCAGGCAAGAGAAGAGAGCCAAGAATAAGAAGACTGCCATTGAACACAAATGTACTGGAAAAAGAGTGGGTATTAAAAAAATAAAAAACCTTAGAAATAAAGAATAGTAAGGAAAAAAAAGGGGGGGGGGGGAAGGATAAAAATGGAATAATAAAAAAAGGTGATAAAACCAAATAGGATAAAGATTAAGAGATTAAAACAATAAAAGTAAAATAATTAAAATATAACTAAATATGTAAGGTGTGTACTAAGAATATGGTCTGTTCCTCTCTTTTGTTTGTAGTGGCACAGGCTAGGTTAGGTTAGGGAAAGATCAAGTCCTCATATGTTGAGTGTATGCTCTTTAGTGCACAGGCTCACTTTGTTCTATTCTAGAGTTAAAAAGAACGAGGCCAGACCCGTTTTCTTATACAAATACAAAAAAAATTTTTTATATATAAAAATTGGATCCCTGGGTAAGGGTGATCCTTAAACAGTGCAAATTTAAAATCCCCAAATGGTAAATGAGTAAATAAAAAATAAAAAATATAAATTTAAAAAACATAAAATATATAAATAAATAAAATAAAAAGAAAGGATGCTTTTTTAAAATATGATTAAGAAAATAAAATCAATAAAGTTAAAATGAGAGAGCTAAATAAAAATACCCACTAAGTTCAAAAGGAACAGTGACCTGGAAAGGGACCAGGAGTCCCCATAAAGAAAGTAAAAATGGAGGGGGGGGGGAAAAAGACAACATTATTTAAATAAAACAAGGAACCTAAGGGACCGGATAGGGCGTGCAGTTTTTCCCAAGTCAGATCCACACCCCATATCCGGCTGAGTGATCAAAGCACAGGATCCCGGGTGAAAGCTCCATTCAATGTCTGCACACTCCCATGTCCACATACAGCTCACATTTACCTGTAAATGTATTCATCTCATGGGGCAGATTTGGGAGTTAAGTTTATATCCTTGGAGCCAGGGTACCCACTCCAGTAGAAGAGCAGGGAAACAAAAGAGGGTCAAGATAGAGAAGGGGGAAGATTAGGGTTAGGGTAGGAATAAGGCTTGGGGTTAGGGTAGGGGGTTAGCAGTTAGGGTTAAGTGTTAGAATTGGGGTTCAAGATGGGAGATTGAGGTTGGGGTAGGGAGGGGGAAGGGAAAAGGGTTAGAATTGGGCTTGAAGTGAAGGTCATGGTTCGGGTTAGGATTAGGGTTCAGGGTAGGAGGGAGAGATTAGGGTTAGGAGTTAGGGTTAAGTAGGGTTATGGGGTTGGGATTAGGGTTCGGGTTCCTGGTAGGAGGTTGAGGTTGAGGTTAGGGTTAGGGTTCATGGTAGGAGGCTGAGGTTAGGGTAAGGGTCAGGGTTAGGGTTAGGGTCAGGGTAGGAGGTTGAGGTTAGGGTTAGGGGTTAGGGTTAGGGTAGGAGGTTGAGGTTAGGGTTAGGGGTTAGGGTTAGGGTAGAAGGTTGAGGTTAGGGTTAGGGGTTAGGGTTAGGGGTTAGGGGTTAGGGGTTAGGGTAAGCGGATTAGGGTTAGAGTAGGAGGGTTGGGAGTTAGGGGTTAGGTTAGGGTTAGGGGTTAGGGTCAGGGTTAGGGTTAGGATCAGGGTAGAAGGTTGAGGTTAGGGTTAGGGTTAGGGTCAGGGTAGAAGGTTGAGGTTAGGGTTAGGGTTAGGGTTAGGGTCAGGGTAGAAGGTTGAGGTTAGGGTTAGGGTCAGGGTAGAAGGTTGAGGTTAGGGTTAGGGTTAGGGTCAGGGTAGAAGGTTGAGGTTAGGGTTAGGGTTGGGGTTAGGGTTGGGGTTAGGGTTAGGGGGTTAGGGTTAGGGGGTTAGGGTTAGGGGGTTAGGGTTAGGGGGTTGAGGTTAGGATTCGAAATAAGGTTTTGGAGTTGAGGTTCCGGTCCAACCCAGGTGCGGAATGATGGTTGGGGTTGAGGTAAAAGCTCAGAAATTGTCTGGAAATAAAGTAAAGCATCACAATATTGTGGTTTTATAAAAAGTTATTCAATTTATTTTACTGGATCAAACCATGGCATTGACCGTCCCAGTGGAAGAAGTGCTGAAACCTAAAAAAAGTGCTGTAAGTGCTAGTAAAAGTGCTAACAATTGAGTCAAGTGAAAAGTGCTAATAATCAAAACAAGTGCTATATAAATACTTTAAACCATATTTACAAAGTGTGTATTTGTGCGTGCACAAATCCACCAAGTTGTGTTTAATCATCAAACCAAATCAAAACAAAACCAAACGCTCCACCGAGACGTCCATTATACAACGGATTGCTCCAGTATCAAGTGCTATTTTTACTCACAATAAATGTGACAGAATGGGTATAAAAAAGAACAAAGAAAAGAAAGGAGAAGAAGAAGAAGGAAAAGAAGAAGAAAAGAAGAAAAAAAAGAAGAACAAGGTAAAGAAAAAGAGCAGAGGACAAAAGAAAAACAACGGGGGAAAGAAGAGAATACTGTAAAAAGAAGAATGGGTTAGCCCTATTTCCTCTCTCTATATGGGTATCTCTGGTTCCAAGTCTCCAAGTCTAAGATGTTCTCCTAGTATTGAAGCCATGAGGATGGTCTGTGTGCAGTTTACTTATCCAATATGCTTCTCTTCTTCTTCTCTGTTCCCTGTTCCATGCCCTATTGGCCTCCAAACCCGAGATCCTGAGCTTCTGTATCCCAACCCTTGCAAAATGGCATATTAAGTGTGTGTTGCGTGGTCTGTGTTGAATGGAGTAAATGTGTTGTTTCAGCCTTTGTTCCAGACTGTATTCAGTTTCTCCAATATATCTCTTATGGCAGTGTGTGCAAGTGATCATGTAAATGATATTCGTGGTCTTGAGGTTTGTTCTTTGTGGCACTAGGTGTCCCTTGTTTCCCATCTCCACTGACCTGAGCTGTTGAAAATGTGTTGCTAATATAGGAGGAATCACTCGTCGGTCTGATTTCAAACTGGCCCTGACCAGGAGATCCCGTAGATTTTTATTTCTTCTATAAGCTGATATTGGTTTGAATGACCGAAGTGGTGCGTATAGTTCTTGTGTTTTTTGGAATTGTTGTTTAAGCTTATTGTTGAGGATTTTGGATGTTTCTGAAAAAGTCGTGACTATGGGGATGACATCCTTGGGTTCCGGCACCAATCGTGTTGGGTTATTTCTGAGATCCTGCAACGTGTCTCTTTTAATGGCTCTCAAGAATCTCTTAGAATACCCTCGGGGTCTAAGGGCTTTGAATAGAGTTTGTGTTGCTTCATGGAAATGTTGATCAAATGAGCAAATTCTATGAAATCGAATGATTTGTGATTTGATTACCCCCTTGAAAGTATGTCTAGGATGATAACTTGTTTTAAATAGTAGAGAGTGGGAATCAGTGGGTTTGAAAAACACTTTAGTATGTAGTGTTTTGGAATTATTCTCCGTCGGGATGGCAAAAACTGTGGTGTCTAAAAAGTTAATGTTATCCGAATTAAGAGTTGCTTTGACTTTAATGTGTTTATGATGGGAATTGGCCAAATTCAAAAAGGTGTCAAAATGTTCCCTGTCATGGTGCCAGACCCCAAAGATGTCATCCAGATATCGATAATACACTGCGGGTAAGTGGGGACACTTTGGAAACAATGTTTCTTCCCACTCAGACATATAAATATTCGCGTAGGCTGGAGCAAATTTCTTCCCCATAGCGGTTCCTTGAACCTGTAAATATAATTGAGAATTAAATTCAAAGTCATTGCGGGTTAAATTTATTTCCAACAGCTGAAGAAGTTCTGCATCTGGCCGGCTTGAATCTGGATACCTGTTAAAACATTTCATTATTGCCTGCAATCCTGCCTCTGTACTGATATTTGTGTAAAGGCTTTCCACATCCACAGTGAATAGGAAGGCCGAGTCTGGAATTGTCATGTTCTTGATTTTGTTTATAAAGTCATATGTATCTTTTAAGTAACTGGGATGAAGTTGTGAGACAGGATTGAGGAAATAATCAATGTATTGTGCCACATTGTAGGTCTCACTCCCACAATCCGACACAATCGGGCGTCCCTGTGGAACCTCGGAAGGGACTGTCCACGCCTGTGGGTCTTTATGAATTTTGGGCAATAGATAAAATTTCCGCTGCCTTGGTGGGTTTGGACCAATAAGGTAATTAAACTGTTTAGTGTTAATGAAGCCTTTCTGTTTTAAGTCCTGTAAAATGGATGTTACCAATGATTGTGTTTCCTGTTGTAATGAGTGTGGAAGTAAAGTGTAATGATTGGTATTGTTTAATTGTCTATTTGCTTCTAGTAAGTATTGTTGTTTGTCCATTATGACGATCGCTGAGCCTTTATCTGCCGGTTTAATTATTATATCTCTGTTGGTTTGTAATTCTTTGAGTGCTCTGCGTTCTGTGGCGGTTAAATTATCTGCTTGATTGTTGGAAAAATCTGAAAGAGAATTGATAATCATCCTGTTCTTTTTAATCAACTGCTTTATAGGTAAACTGGTCTGTTCGGTGCTCGGTTCCCATCTGGATTTTTCTGTAAACTGTAAGTGTTCTTTACATTTTGTGTATTGGAAGTGGTCTAAAATTTTAAGTTGTCTATTGTAAGCGTGGACATCCCTCCCCAGCTCCCCCAAGTCCGTACCGCATGGCGTCGGGATGAAGGTGAGACCCTTGCTGAGTAAATCCTCCTGCGGACCTGTGAGACAAAACGTTTTGGATAGGTTAATGATGTTGGTGTGCTTTTTGTTGTCTGTTTTATTGCACTTCACCATTCCTAAAAGTTTAACTGATCCAACCAGTATGTAAACATTTGCGAAGCCGTTTCCGTGGTCCAGTGGATAGGGTCCCTCGGGTTCACCTTGAACCTAAGTGGGTGAAGTTCCTGCAATGGATTACCATGTGCCAGTATATGAGTGTTCAGTTTTGTTAGAGTTTCTTGTTGTCGTCTAGGTAGGATATCCGAGTAGTTTAATAATGGGGTGTAGATCGTGGCATTGGGAAAAACCACTGCAGCAATTCTCCACAGCTCTTGCAACTGTTTTTTTGTTGTACTTTCGAATGTTTGTTCTCTATTATTGATTCCTAATGATAGGACGACTTTTTGAGTGTTTGGATTAGGGGTTAATTTTTGTAACACTTTGGCTATATGTAAAAAGTTGGCTCCAGGGTAACTATCCACCTGAACATTTTCGTCACTAAAATAGGGAATTCTGGACAGGTTGGAGTCCCCTATAAACAAAACTGGTTTCTTTACTTCCAGTGTCCAATCTGCAATCTTTCTAGTGGTGTTAGGATGTCTAGTAGGAACCCAATGGTTCCTCACTTCACAGGTTTTTATTTGGGGCTCCACCCTGTCCGGATGTTCCACATGCAGGGGAGTCAACGAGAAAGAGGAAGGGGAAAGGGAAAGGGAGGATTCAGATCGGGCTTTTCTCAAGGACGTGGTCTTCCTTTCTGTAGACCCATTCATCACCTCCTTCCTCTCCTGCTTCCTATCCCCCTGGGTCGGCTCCCCCTGTGAATCAGCAATAGTAGGTTCTATTAGAACACTAACATTATTTAGGATTGCTGTTCTGTGAACTGTGGATGGAGTGTTAGCTCTCTGTTCTTGCTGCTTAAGTGTATTCAAAGGAACTTCATGTATTAATACACTAACTACCTTGGTCTTATCGGAGTTGTTGTTTAAAGGCCGAGGTGTTCCATTGCTTTTCGATAAATGCATCTGTGGAGAACTTGCCACAAGGTTTGTGTCGTCTTTACTCGGACTCTGTTTGGAGGAAGAAGAGGAAGAGATTGAAGAAGACGACGAAGAAGAAAAAGAAGAGGCGGCAGTGGAAGAAGGATTAGAGGAGCTGTTTGATACTTGGATAGGCAAACATGCAGTTCCTCCATTTTCTGTTTCCACTAGATTCTGTTCCATTTGTGTTTTGGCCTTTTCTATTATGTCTTCCCTCAATTTGTGTTTGAATCTACCTTTGGCCCATTTAACTGCTATCTGCCATTCTGTTTCCTCCATTTTGTGGATTCGATTCAGTAGTTCTGCTTTCACTTGAACGTAATGGTCTTTGAGGATCTGCATATTTGCCTTCATCCAATTTTGTGTGTTTTCCGTAATTCTATGTAGAGTTTGTTGCTTGGGGCATGCTGGTTTGATAAACTGTGTAAGTTTGTGTGTTTGTTTAGACATGCCCTTTGGAAAAATTTGCGTATGTAGAGCTGTTGTCACAATGTCTTCATGGTGTGTGGCCTGTAAGAATTTAAAATACAACTTCCTCAAATGTCTATCTAAAAATTCCCTGGGTTTTGAGTTGTGTAGATGCTGGACTGTGTGTAGTGTTTGTTCCACCCCATCTGTTTCCAAAGTCTCCAACACTGTGAATCTGTTTGTTAAGGGAATCATTGTGCCTGTAAAAAAACTCCTTTCGAGGAAAAAAAAGGTTAAAAGAAAGGAAAGATAAAAACAAAAGGAGAAAAGTCTTCATTGGTCTTACCCCATGAGTATGCTGATAAGAATCCTTGGGACAAGGATCCTGTAGCTGATTAACAACTCAGTTCCTTACCAGAAGGCCTAAGCGGCCTAGGAGTTCACCAAACAGGAAGTTTTGTAGGCCCCTCTGGCTTGGGTGTTGTACTCCAAAAAGAAGGGGGAATAAAACCGAAAAAAAGGGAGGGGGGAATAAAAACCCAAAAAAAAGAAAGGGTTTAAAAATGTGAGTACTCACAAAACGGTTTAAAAAGGATTTTTCTCCATTAAAAAATTTTTTTGTGTAAAACAGGACACAAAAATTGGCAATGTTTTCCCCGTCAAACAGTATCTTTTTGATGTGCAGTTCACGGTGCTTTTTGAGTTCGACGTCCTAACGTTTCGCAGGGAATCCTGCTTCTTCAGAGGACATACGCTTTTTGTTCCCATCCATATCCTTAAATAAGCTCTGGGGTGGGATCTAGGTTAAATTAGGGGTGGAGCTAAAATAAGGAGGTTCTGTATAATTGGTAACTATACCTGTCTGTCTCAAAACTGCCTATCTATTGGTTGTGAGTCTGAAGGAAGTGTGTGGCTTTATGGGTAATGACTTTACCTGGATAATGTAGTTTAAAACTGTTTTTGTAAACCTTGGTTCTCTTATTTTCCACCAGGTCTTCCCAGTAGTCTGTGTGGTGTAGTGGTATAGACAATAGTCTCCTACACCTAGCCTCCCTGGTTCAAGACCCACAGCAGGCAAGAGAAGAGAGCCAAGAATAAGAAGACTGCCATTGAACACAAATGTACTGGAAAAAGAGTGGGTATTAAAAAAATAAAAAACCTTAGAAATAAAGAATAGTAAGGAAAAAAAAGGGGGGGGGGGAAGGATAAAAATGGAATAATAAAAAAAGGTGATAAAACCAAATAGGATAAAGATTAAGAGATTAAAACAATAAAAGTAAAATAATTAAAATATAACTAAATATGTAAGGTGTGTACTAAGAATATGGTCTGTTCCTCTCTTTTGTTTGTAGTGGCACAGGCTAGGTTAGGTTAGGGAAAGATCAAGTCCTCATATGTTGAGTGTATGCTCTTTAGTGCACAGGCTCACTTTGTTCTATTCTAGAGTTAAAAAGAACGAGGCCAGACCCGTTTTCTTATACAAATACAAAAAAAATTTTTTATATATAAAAATTGGATCCCTGGGTAAGGGTGATCCTTAAACAGTGCAAATTTAAAATCCCCAAATGGTAAATGAGTAAATAAAAAATAAAAAATATAAATTTAAAAAACATAAAATATATAAATAAATAAAATAAAAAGAAAGGATGCTTTTTTAAAATATGATTAAGAAAATAAAATCAATAAAGTTAAAATGAGAGAGCTAAATAAAAATACCCACTAAGTTCAAAAGGAACAGTGACCTGGAAAGGGACCAGGAGTCCCCATAAAGAAAGTAAAAATGGAGGGGGGGGGGAAAAAGACAACATTATTTAAATAAAACAAGGAACCTAAGGGACCGGATAGGGCGTGCAGTTTTTCCCAAGTCAGATCCACACCCCATATCCGGCTGAGTGATCAAAGCACAGGATCCCGGGTGAAAGCTCCATTCAATGTCTGCACACTCCCATGTCCACATACAGCTCACATTTACCTGTAAATGTATTCATCTCATGGGGCAGATTTGGGAGTTAAGTTTATATCCTTGGAGCCAGGGTACCCACTCCAGTAGAAGAGCAGGGAAACAAAAGAGGGTCAAGATAGAGAAGGGGGAAGATTAGGGTTAGGGTAGGAATAAGGCTTGGGGTTAGGGTAGGGGGTTAGCAGTTAGGGTTAAGTGTTAGAATTGGGGTTCAAGATGGGAGATTGAGGTTGGGGTAGGGAGGGGGAAGGGAAAAGGGTTAGAATTGGGCTTGAAGTGAAGGTCATGGTTCGGGTTAGGATTAGGGTTCAGGGTAGGAGGGAGAGATTAGGGTTAGGAGTTAGGGTTAAGTAGGGTTATGGGGTTGGGATTAGGGTTCGGGTTCCTGGTAGGAGGTTGAGGTTGAGGTTAGGGTTAGGGTTCATGGTAGGAGGCTGAGGTTAGGGTAAGGGTCAGGGTTAGGGTTAGGGTCAGGGTAGGAGGTTGAGGTTAGGGTTAGGGGTTAGGGTTAGGGTAGGAGGTTGAGGTTAGGGTTAGGGGTTAGGGTTAGGGTAGAAGGTTGAGGTTAGGGTTAGGGGTTAGGGTTAGGGGTTAGGGGTTAGGGGTTAGGGTAAGCGGATTAGGGTTAGAGTAGGAGGGTTGGGAGTTAGGGGTTAGGTTAGGGTTAGGGGTTAGGGTCAGGGTTAGGGTTAGGATCAGGGTAGAAGGTTGAGGTTAGGGTTAGGGTTAGGGTTAGGGTTAGGGTTAGGGTTAATGTTAGGGTTAGGGTTAGGGTTAGGGTTAGGGTTAGGGTTAGGGTTTAGGGTTAGGGTTAGGGTTAGGGTTAGGGTTAGGGTCCATACCTTTAACTTGGAAATTTTAACATGGGCCGGAATAGGCAATCTGGATTATTTCCAAGTAATCATTTAGCAGCCAATTTGCCCATTCAAAAGTATAAGTACCTTGGAACCAAAAATTTGATCTGGATCAAACTTTTGTCCTGCGACCAGATGGCGCTATGGAGCACATTATTGGATCGTTTTCTTGGAATTACCAGAAATCATCTTTTTGGAAAGGTTAGGAAAAACACTTCTATGATGTCAGAAGCTCATTTGCATATTCCAAGTTAATGATCTTTTCATTAATTCATTAATCAAATCAATGATTTGATTTTGTAATTTGATGGAACTTGTTCATGTACATTGTTCATTGATTGGCTTTGGGTTACTGATCAGAAGGTCGGGAGTTCAAGCCCCAGCACTGCCAAGCTGCCACTGTTGGGCCCTTGAGCAATGCCCTTGACCCTCTCTGCTCCAAGGGTGCTGTATCATGGCTGATCATGCACTCTGACCTCAGCTTCCTGAGAAGCTGCAATATGCAAAATGTATATGTGACAAATAAAGGCTTCTACTTAATGATCTGATACATTTGCTTTCACTTTGGAGTTTGATGCTGAACTTCTTGTATGGTCCTGACCATACCTTTAACTTGGAAATTTTAACATGGGCCGGAATAGGCAATCTGGATTTTTTCCAAGAAATCGTTTAGCAGCCAATTTGCCCATTCAAAAGTATAAGTACCTTGGAACCAAAAATTCGATCTGGATCAAACTTTTGTCCGGCGACCAGATGGCACCATGGAGCACATTATTGGATCGTTTTCTTGGAATTACCAGAAATCATCTTTTTGGAAAGGTTAGGAAAAACACTTCTATGATGTCAGAAGCTCATTTGCATATTCCAAGTTAATGATCTTTTCCCTAACTTTTAAATTTTCTGATTTTTTAAAATCTTTTATTCATTGGTTTTGATTTTTCCTTTTGATTTTACCTCATCTGATTTAATTTTTTTTATATTTGTTGAATGCTTCCTTGTACATTCTTGCTCTTTAAGGTAAATCTATTAATTTAAAATTAAAAAAAAGAAATACTTCCTGTGATGTGGCAGCGGTTAAAAAACTAACTTCCTGTCATGTGGCAGCTCATTTTCATAATCCAAAATTATTATTCTTTTCTCTAATTTTTTCAAATATTTTCTCTGTCTTTTTTACTTTGACTTACCCCTCAAATGCTTGATTGTACGATTGAGATAAATATAAGTCACTCTGGATAAGGGCGTCTGCCAAATTCCATAAATGTACATTAAAAATCAAAGAATCTTTTGATAATCATCTGATATATTTGTATGTACTTTATAAGCTGATGATTGATTGGTCACGTACATTCCAAATCAATGAACATTTTTCCCTATTCACCTAGACTTTTTGTTTTGATTTTGTAATTTGATGGAACTTGTTCATGTACATTGTTCATTGATTGGCTTTGAGTTACTGATCAGAAGGTCGGGAGTTCAAGCCCCAGCACTGCCAAGCTGCCACTGTTGGGCCCTTGAGCAATGCCCTTGACCCTATCTGCTCCAAGGGTGCTGTATCATGGCTGATCATGCACTTTGACCTCAGCTTCCTGAGAAGCTGCAATATGCAAAATGTATATGTGACAAATAAAGGCTTCTACTTAATGATCTGATACATTTGCTTTCACTTTGGAATTTGATGCTGAACTTCTTGTATGGTCCTGACCATACCTTTAACTTGGAAATTTTAACATGGGCCGGAATAGGCAATCTGGATTTTTTCCAAGAAATCGTTTAGCAGCCAATTTGCCCATTCAAAAGTATAAGTACCTTGGAACCAAAAATTCGATCTGGATCAAACTTTTGTCCGGCGACCAGATGGCACCATGGAGCACATTATTGGATCGTTTTCTTGGAATTACCAGAAATCATCTTTTTGGAAAGGTTAGGAAAAACACTTCTATGATGTCAGAAGCTCATTTGCATATTCCAAGTTAATGATCTTTTCCCTAACTTTTAAATTTTCTGATTTTTTTAAATCTTTTATTCATTGGTTTTGATTTTTCCTTTTGATTTTACCTCATCTGATTTAATTTTTTTTATATTTGTTGACTGCTTCCTTGTACATTCTTGCTCTTTAAGGTAAATCTATTAATTTAAAATTAAAAAAAAGAAACACTTCCTGTGATGTGGCAGCGGTTAAAAAACTAACTTCCTGTCATGTGGCAGCTCATTTTCATAATCCAAAATTATTATTCTTTTCTCTAGTTTTTTCAAATATTTTCTCTGTCTTTTTTACTTTGACTTACCCCTCAAATGCTTGATTGTACGATTGAGATAAATATAAGTCACTCTGGATAAGGGCGTCTGCCAAATTCCATAAATGTACATTAAAAATCAAAGAATCTTTTGATAATCATCTGATATATTTGTATGTACTTTATAAGCTGATGATTGATTGGTCACGTACATTCCAAATCAATGAACATTTTTCCCTATTCACCTAGACTTTTTGTTTTGATTTTGTAATTTGATGGAACTTGTTCATGTACATTGTTCATTGATTGGCTTTGGGTTACTGATCAGAAGGTCGGGAGTTCAAGCCCCAGCACTGCCAAGCTGCCACTGTTGGGCCCTTGAGCAATGCCCTTGACCCTATCTGCTCCAAGGGTGCTGTATCATGGCTGATCATGCACTCTGACCTCAGCTTCCTGAGAAGCTGCAATATGCAAAATGTATATGTGACAAATAAAGGCTTCTACTTAATGATCTGATACATTTGCTTTCACTTTGGAATTTGATGCTCAACTTCTTGTACCTTCCAAATAAAAGAATCTTTTGATAATCATCTGATATTATTTGTATTGATGTTATAAATGTGACGATTGATTGTTTATGTAGATTCCAAATCAAAGAATGTTTTCCCCTATTCAGCTATACTTTTCTTTCGACTTTGGAATTTGATGAGAAATGTTCATATGATTTCCCTATCAAATAATATTTTCATAATCATCTGATACTTTTGCTCTGACTTTGGAATTTGATGATAACTTCTTGTACCTTCCAAATAAAAGAATCTTTTGATAATTATCTGTTATTATTTGTATTGACATTATAAATGTGATGATTGATTGGTAATGTACATTCCAAATCAAAGAACATTTTCCCCTATTCAACTATACTTTTCTTTTGACTTTGTAATTTGTGAGAATTGTTCATGTACATTTCATGTCAAATAAAATTTTCATAATCATCTGATACCTTTGCTTTGACTTTGGAATTTGATGATATCTGTTCTTGTACATTCCATATCAAATAATATTTTCATAATCATCTGATATCTTTGCTTTGACTTTGGAAATTGATGATAACTGTTCTTGTACATTACAAATTAAAGAATCTTTTGATAATCATCTGATATATGTGTATTGACTTTATATGAATCACTGGTCATGTAGATTCCAAATCTAAGAGTAGTTTCCCCTATTCATCTATACTTTTGTTTTGACTTTCCAATTTGATGAGAATTGTTCATATAATTTCCATATTAAATAATATTTTAATAATCATCTGATACTTTTGCTTTAACTTTGGAATTTGATGATAATTTCTTGTACATTCCAAATAAAATAATCTTTTGATAATTATCTGATACCTTTGCTTTGGCTATGGAATTTGATGATAACTGTTCTTGTACATTCCAAATCAAAAATATTTTCATAATCATCTAATATATTTGTACTGACTTTATATGATCGATCATGTAGGTTCCAAATCAAAGAGCATTTTCCACTATTCATCTATACTTTTGTTTTGACTTTGTAATTTGATGAGAATTGTACATATACTTTCTATATCAAATAATATTTTCATAATCATCTGATACATTTGCTTTGACTTTGGAATTTTGGGATCATTTTTCCAACCAAGCCAAGACATGCCTCCAACATTAGGGCCTTATTTGGATGTCCCAAATCAATGAAACTTACAGCTATGTTTGGAATTAGAATCATTATTTGCACAAGTGTTATATAGGGTATTGGGACAACTATTGGCTTTTGAAATGAAGGCCATGAATATTAAATGAAGATGAATATTTTTAGAAGAATTGAGAGCTCTTATATGCATAAAGATTAGTATATTGGAATGTTTAGGAGCCAGATTACGTCTTTGGTAGGGCTGGGCTTATGTTCCTCCAAAAAAAAGGAACATTTCTCCTAAGTAACATTTTTTCATTGAATTTAGGGATTTAGGGGCAAATATTGTCTTTTTGGAGCTGGAATTCAAAACTTGAAATCTGAATTTACAGTTGTTTATTTATCCTGACAGATTTCATTTTTGGAATTCAGGATGTAAATTTTGGATTCTTCAAATCATGATTTTGCAATATTTAGGGGCAAATATCAAATATTTGGAATTCTAGAGCTTTAAAATGGAAATCGGGATCAAAATCTTGGAATAATTAGGGACAAATGTCATCTTTTGGGAATTGGATCATATTCTTGAATTTTGGGATCGGAATCTTGGAATTGCACAACAGATCTCCTTTTTGGAATTCTGTATCAAGAACTTGGATTTTTCTAGATCATAGTCTTGGAATTATTAGGGGCAAATATCCCCTTTTTGGAATTTTGAGATCATAAAATTGGAAAAAGAGATCAAGATCTTGGAATATTTAAGGACTGAAATATCCCTTTTTTGGAATTTTAAGATCAAAAACCTGGTAACAATCTATATATTTAGGGGCAAATATCCCTTTTTTGGAATTTGAGTTCCAAAATTTAGAACCAAGAACTCAAGTTTTTGAGATGAAAAACTTGGAATGAAGATATTGTGAAAGGCATAAAATATCCCTTTGAAAACAACAGACCATACATTTGGAATCAACTCATCAGAGCAAAATGCAGAATGCAAAACTCTGTAACCATTTACACTTTTAAGTAGCACAGACCCATCTTTTTGTTTTTTAGGAATTTCTATTTATTTTTTGGAATTTCCAACATTAACTAAAGAAAATGCAATTTATTGTGCAAATTCTGAATTGTGCGGTCTGTTTCACCAATATACTCCGTTTGCTCTAGAATTAGTTCACGTGTTCAACGGTTATGTGAAGGGCCCCCAAATTGTCACTCGATCCTTTCAAAGGTATTTGGGCCTAAAATAACTTAATGAAAGAGTCGTAAAATGCCAAGGGTGCGACATAGTTCTCCCGAACTTACCTCTTGTCCTAACATGCAGTAAGTCCAGTGCTAAGAATGGAGCACAATTATTCCACAGCTTATTTCTCAGCAACGGACAAACCTAGAGACACCAGGTCGCTTGAGGCAGGAAGCCTGGGTCTCCCTCCGATGCTCTCTGTCGGCGCCTGTTGGGGGCAGGCCTCCGGGGAGTTAGAACCAGTGTTCGGGTTGATTTCTGACATCCTACATAAAATCTGACCGCAGAATTGAACTCCTGGTCTTGGAGAAAGCTGTGACCAGTATGAAAACTTAGGAATTTAGGGATTTATATTTACTTTTGTGGAATTTCCGACATTAATTAAGGGAAATGAATCAACCCTAGGCCTAGTTCATATTTTCACAGTTCTGTGAAGGGCCCCCAAATTGTCACTTGATAACTTGAAAGGTATTTGGGCCTAAAATAACTAAACAAATGGGTCGTAAAATGCCAATGGTGCTGCGTACTTCCCCAAAACTCGGCATGCCACGTCACCTTGTGGCCTACTTTGGGTATGTCAGGTTTGGGGCCTTCAGGTGCCACAGTTATCTAGCTGGTCCCAGAAACACTTGGCAGGTGTTTCATTGTGTTGTCTGGCTCTATACTAGCTACAGCCTCATGTTGTAAGTCCAAGGCTAAGAACAGAGCACAATTTTTCTACAGCTTCTTTCTCAGCAACGGGAAAAAAAAGGTCTAGAGACACCAGGTCGCTTGAGGCAGGAAGCCCGGGTCTCCCTCCGATGCCGTCCGTCTGTGCCGAAAGGGGGCCGGCCTCTGGCAGTGTTCGAACCCTCGTTCAGGGTGCTTCCCTAGAGCCTACATAAAATACGACCCCAGAATCGAGCTGCTGGCCTTGGAGAATACTGTGACCCCTTCGAAAACTTTTGTTGTTTGGGATTTAGGGATTTTTATTTATTTTTTGGAATCCATGATGTTAACTTAGGAAATGAATTTTATTTTACAAATTATGAATTTGCACCCTGTTTCACCAGTGTACTCTGTGTACTCAAGGCCTAGTTCACGTCTGCCAGGTTTGGGGCCTTCTGGAGCCACGGTTCTGTGAAGGGCCCCCTAAATGTCATTTGATCCCTTCAAAGGTATTTGAGCCTAAGATAACTTGATTCAAGGATCATAAAATGCCAACGGTGCGACGTACCTCCACAAAACTCAGCAGCCCACGTCATCTCTTGGCCTAGATCATGGGTCACAGGGGTGGGGTCTCCAGAAGCCAAGGTATTTGGGCCTAAAATAACTAAACGAAAGGGTAGTAAAATGCCAATGGTACTGCGTACTTCCCCCAAACTCGGCATGCCACGTCACCTTGTGGCCTACTTTGGGTACTTTGGGGCCTTCGAGTGCCAATGTTATCTAGCTGGTCCCAGAAACACTTGGCAGGTGTTTCAATGTGTTGTGTTTCTGGCTCTAAACTAGCTACTGCCTCATGCTGTAAGTCCAGGGCTGAGAAGAGAACACAATTTTTACACAGCTTCTTTCTCAGCAACGGGGAAAAAAAGGCATAGAGACACCACGTTGCTTGAGGCAGGAAGCCCGGGGCTACCTCTTATGCCGTATGTCAGCGCCCGTAGGGGGCCGGCCTCTGTCAGGGTTCTAACCTGCTTTCGAGGGTTTTCCTGAAATGCTACATAAAATCCGATCCCAGAATTGAGCTCCTAGCCTCGGAGAACCCTGTGACCTCTCCAAAAACTTTTGTTGTTAAGGAATTAGGGATTTCTATTTATTGTTTGGAATTCCCAATGTTAACTAAAAGAAATATATTTTATTGTGCAAACTATGAATTGTGCAGCCTGTTTCACCAGTGTTCTCCCTGTACTCGAGGCCTAGTTCACGTGGAGTGGGTTTGGGGCCTTCTGGAGACACGGTTCTGTGAAGGGTGCCCAAAATGTCACTCGATCCCTTCAAAGGAATTTGGGCCTAAAATAACTTAACCAAAGGGTTGTAAATTGCCAACGGTGCAACATAGTTCCCTTGAACTCAGCAGGCCACATCACCGCATGGTCTACTTCACGTGTGTGGGGTTTGGTGCCTCCAGGAGCCACAGTTCTGTGAAAGACCCCTAAAATGTCACTTGATCTCTTCACGGTATTTGAGCCTAAAATATCATAATGAAAGAGTCGTAAATTCCCAAGAGTGAGACGTAGCGCCACAAAACTCGGCACGCCGCAGCATCTTGTGGGCTACTTCAGGTATGCCAGGTTAGGGGCTTCCAGGTGCCACAGTTATCTAACTGGTCCCAGAAACACATGGCAGGCATTTCAACCTGTTGTGTGGCTCTATATAGCATGATAAAATCTGATCCCAGAATCGAGATCCTGGCCTCTGGGAACCCTGTGACCTGTCTGAAAACTTTGTTGTTAAGGATTTAGAGATTTCTATTTATTTTTTGGAATTCCCGACGTGAACGAAAGGAAATGCAACATAGCTCCACCAAACTCAGCAGCCTGTGTCAACTCATTGTCTATTTTATGTAGGCTGGGTTTGGTGCCTCCAGGAGCCACAGTTCTGTGAAGGACCCCTAAAATGTCACTTCATCCCTTCACAGTATTTGAGCCTAAAATAACGTAATGAAAGGGTCATAAATTCCCAAGGGTGCAATGTAGCTCCACAAAACTCAGCATGCCACAGCATCTTGTGGGCTACTTCAGGTATGCCAGGTTAGGGGCTTCCAGGTGCCACAGTTATCTAACTAGTCCCAGAAACACATGGCGGGTGTTTCAATGTGTTGTGTGACTCTATACTAGCTACTGGATCATGCTGAAAGTCCAGGGCTGAGAACAGAGCACATTTTTTCCAATCCAATTCTTTCTCAGCAACGGACAAAAAGGCCTAGAGACACCAGGTCGCTTGAGGCAGGAAGACAGGGTCTCCCTCTGATGCCATCTGTCGATGGCCATCGGGGGCCAGCCTCTACCGGGGTTCGAACCCGCGTTCGGGGTGCTTCCTGACATCCTACAGAAAATCTGACCCCAGTATTGAACTTCTGGCCTAGGAGAACCCTGTGACCTATCTAAAAACTGTGTTGCTAGGGATTTAGGGATTTCTATTTATTTTTTGGAATTCCTGACACTAACCAAAGGAAATGCATTTTATTGTGCAAATTATGAATTGTGCACCCTGTTTCATCAGTGTACTCTGTGTATTTGAGACCTAGTCCAATTGTGCCAGATTTGGGGCCTTCTGGAGACACGGTTCTGTGAAGGGCCCCCAAAATGTCACTCGATCCCTTCAAAGGTATTTGGGCCTAAAATAACTTAACCAAAGAGTTGTAAAATGCCAACGGTGCGACAAAGTTCCCCCAACCTCAGCAAGCCGCGTCACCTTGTGGCCTATTTCACGTGTGTTGTTTGGTGGCTCCAGGTGCCACAGTTCTGTGAAGGACCCCTAAAATGTCACTCGGCCTAGTTCACTTAGGGCCCCTTCAAGGTATTTGAGCTTAAAATAACATAATGAAAGGGTCATAAAATTCCAAGGGCGAGACCTAGCTCCACCAAACTCGGCAGCCCGCATCATCCAATGGCCTAGTCCATGTTTGCCAAGTTTGGAGCCTCCAGGAGCCATGGTTCTGTGAAGAATCCACAAAATGTCACTCGATCCCTTCATTTGGGCCTAAAATAATGTGAATTAAAGGGTCATAAAATGCCAACAGTGCAACGTAGCTCCACCAAACGTGGCATGCCATGTCATCTCATAGCCTAGTTCACAGATGCCAGGTTTGGGGCCTCCAGGTGCTAGAATTGAGCTCCTAGCCTCGGAGAACCCTGTGACCTGTCCGAAAACTTTTGTTGTTAAGGAATTAGGGATTTCTATTTATTTTTTGGAATTCCCAATGTTAACTAAAAGAAATACATTTTATTGTGCAAACTATGAATTGTGCAGCCTGTTTCACCAGTGTTCTCCGTGTACTCGAGGCCTAGTTCACGTGGAGTGGGTTTGGGGCCTTCTGGAGACACGGTTCTGTGAAGGGTGCCCAAAATGTCACTCGATCCCTTCAAAGGAATTTGGGCCTAAAATAACTTAACCAAAGGGTTGTAAATTGCCAACGGTGCAACATAGTTCCCCCTAACTCAGCAGGCCACATCACCGCATGGCCTACTTCACGTGTGTGGGGTTTGGTGCCTCCAGGAACCACAGTTCTGTGAAAGACCCCTAAAATGTCACTTGATCTCTTCACGGTATTTGAGCCTAAAATATCATAATGAAAGAGTCGTAAATTCCCAAGAGTGAGACGTAGCGCCACAAAACTCGGCACGCCGCAGCATCTTGTGGGCTACTTCAGGTATGCCAGGTTAGGGGCTTCCAGGTGCCACAGTTATCTAACTGGTCCCAGAAACACATGGCAGGCATTTCAACCTGTTGTGTGGCTCTATATAGCATGATGAAATGCTACATAAAATCTGATCCCAGAATCGAGATCCTGGCCTCTGGGAACCCTGTGACCTGTCTGAAAACTTTTGTTGTTAAGGATTTAGAGATTTCTATTTATTTTTTGGAATTCCCGACGTGAACTAAAGGAAATGCATTTTATTGTGCAAATTATGAACTGTGCGGCCTGTTTCACCAGTGTTCTCCGTGTACTTGAGATCTAGTTGACGTGTGGCGAGTTTGGGGCCTTCTGGAGCCATGGTTCTGTGAAGGGCCCCCAAAATGTCACTCGATCCTTTCAAAGGAATTTGGGCCTAAAATAACTTAATTAAAGGATCATAAAATGTCAACGGTGCAACATAGCTCCACCAAACTCAGCAGCCTGTGTCAACTCATTGTCTATTTTATGTAGGCTGGGTTTGGTGCCTCCAGGAGCCACAGTTCTGTGAAGGACCCCTAAAATGTCCCTTCATCCCTTCACGGTATTTGAGCCTAAAATAACGTAATGAAAGGGTCATAAATTCCCAAGGGTGCAATGTAGCTCCACAAAACTCAGCATGCCACAGCATCTTGTGGGCTACTTCAGGTATGCCAGGTTAGGGGCTTCCAGGTGCCACAGTTATCTAACTAGTCCCAGAAACACATGGCGGGTGTTTCAATGTGTTGTGTGACGCTATACTAGCTACTGCATCATGCTGAAAGTCCAGGGCTGAGAACAGAGCACAATTTTTCCAATCCAATTCTTTCTCAGCAACGGACAAAAAGGCCTAGAGACACCAGGTCGCTTGAGGCAGGAAGACAGGGTCTCCCTCTGATGCCATCTGTCGATGGCCATCGGGGGCCAGCCTCTACCGGGGTTCGAACCCGCGTTCGGGGTGCTTCCTGACATCCTACAGAAAATCTGACCCCAGTATTGAACTTCTGGCCTAGGAGAACCCTGTGACCTATCTAAAAACTGTGTTGCTAGGAATTTAGGGATTTCTATTTATTTTTTGGAATTCCTGACACTAACCAAAGGAAATGCATTTTATTGTGCAAATTATGAATTGTGCACCCTGTTTCATCAGTGTACTCTGTGTATTTGAGACCTAGTCCAATTGTGCCAGATTTGGGGCCTTCTGGAGACACGGTTCTGTGAAGGGCCCCCAAAATGTCACTCGATCCCTTCAAAGGTATTTGGGCCTAAAATAACTTAACCAAAGAGTTGTAAAATGCCAACGGTGCGACAAAGTTCCCCCAACCTCAGCAAGCCGCGTCACCTTGTGGCCTATTTCACGTGTGTTGTTTGGTGGCTCCAGGTGCCACAGTTCTGTGAAGGACCCCTAAAATGTCACTCAGCCTAGTTAACTTAGGGCCCCTTCAAGGTATTTGAGCTTAAAATAACATAATAAAAGGGTCATAAAATTCCAAGGGCGAGACCTAGCTCCACCAAACTCGACAGCCCGCATCATCCAATGGCCTAGTCCATGTTTGCCAAGTTTGGAGCCTCCAGGAGCCACGGTTCTGTGAAGAATCCACAAAATGTCACTCGATCCCTTCATTTGGGCCTAAAATAATGTGAATTAAAGGGTCATAAAATGCCAACAGTGCAACGTAGCTCCACCAAACGTGGCATGCCATGTCATCTCATAGCCTAGTTCACAGATGCCAGGTTTGGGGCCTCCAGGTGCCACAATAATCTAACTGGTCCCAGAACAACTTGTCAGGTGTTTCAATGTGCTGTGTGGCTCTGTACTAGCTACTGCTTCAAGTCCAGGGCTGAGAAAGGAGCACATTTTTTCCACAGCTTATTTCTCAGCAATGGAAAAGCCTAGAGACACTACATCTTATGTAAAATCAGGTTGCTTGCGGCAGGAAGCCTGGGTCTCCTGCTGATGCTGTCTGTTGGTGCCGGTTGGGGGCCAGCCTCCGGCGGGTCAAACTCGTGTCAAACTCGTGCTTCCCGGCGTCCTGCATAAAATCTGACCACAGAATTGAGTCCCTCGCCTCAAAGAACTTGCCTGAAAACTTTCAGTGGTGAGCTTCTGGTTTGACTCCAAAATACCCAAATTTTAGAGATTAATATTTTAAATGTACAAAGTTATCCCTAGGGTTTAGTCTTATTATAAATAATTCCCTTATATAACTGTGTAATAATTTATATATTTCTGTAAAGCAGCTTTGTGAAAATGACCATTGTTAAAATCGCTATACAAATAAAATTTAATTGAATTTAATATTTCTCTCTGGGAATGTCATAATTCTAAATAGTTTTTAAGATATCACTCCATAACACCAGCCAGAGTAAAGACTTTGAAAGCCACCAGAATTAATTAACTCCTAATTCCCTTACGAACATCTTGGTGCATCTTTGACTGTGCAGGATGAAGTATATTTGCACATATACTTGCAATATAATACAATTACTAAGGACTAAGTCCTGTCTCTGTGTAATATTAATAATTATTAATTATTAATATTGATCACATTTGATACACACTACCCATACTACTACATCGTGTGTAAAATCTGACCCCAGAATTGAGGTCCTCATGTCAGAGAACTTGACTGAAAATCTTTGATGGTGAGCTTCCAGTTTGAACCCACTACCTGATTTTTAGAGATTAAATGTTAAATAGTTTAATTGTATAAATTTATCCCTGATGAGCAAGCCAGAGGAGACTGTGGCAATGAAAGACTCCCAGAGAACTTGAGAAGAACTGACTCGAAAGGCAAGCCATCCTCATCTAGGTGACACCAGATAATGCAATTATAAATAAATCCCTTTTATAACAGTGCACTATATGGTCATAAAGTGCAAAAATGTATATATTTCTGTAAAGCTGCTTTGTGTCCATTGTTAAAAGCGCTATATACAAATAAAATTGAATAATTCTAATTAGGTTTAAGATATCACTCCATGCTGCAATGAGCCAATTTGCAGTTTTAATTGTAATTCTGGTGGCTTCCACAGTATTTAGTGTGCCTGGAATGAGTAGGTAAGGGGATTAGGTGTAAGTACCAAGTTTGTGAACTTTGCTTCCAATTATAGCTTCTTGCTCTTATTGGCTGGTCAATGATAAATGCTAATTTTAGGGAGCGCGTTAATTGGTGCAAACTCCCGCTCTGCTCTGCTTTGCTCCACTCTCCTAATTAGCTCCGTTTTCCCTGCAGGCTGAAGGTAGGCTCCAGGTTATTGCTTTTAGTTTCCAAAAATCTGATATTTACCACTAATCATTCCACAAAATGTATATCAATCCCTAATCCAATCCATCTAGATTTATGCAGTCGTTTTCATTTCTCTTTTCATTATGCGCGATTATTGGAACATAATTTTGAGGCCTTAACTTTGCTGTTACAATATTTAATGGCGTCACCACCCGAACCGGATAGCACCACTGATCATTTCAATTCTGTAAGTAAAAAATAATTCATACACACAGTCTCTCTCTCTCACACACACACGCACGCGCGCACTAAAGGAATCGCTGTTTTTTTATTTGTTTAGGTGTCTTTAGTCTCTCACGCACACGCGCGCGCACACACGCGCACACACCCTAATTAAATGAATCGTTCTCTTTAATTTGTTTAGGTAACTTCAGACAGTGAAACAGGAACTGTTGCCTTTACAGAAGAGCCAGAGGAACCATTGCTTGTGAGTTAAAATAGTATCTAATATATAATAACTGTAACACACACACACACACACACACACACACACACTGATTAAAGGAATAATTGTTTTTGATTTGTTTAGGTGTCTGTAGACCGTGCCACACACACTGTTGTATTTAAACAAGAGCCAGAGGAACCATTGTCTGTGAGTAACCTTATATATATATATATATATACTTATGCATTATATAAGTTCTGAAAAAACTGGACAGTTTCCAGAAAAATATCATTCTTTATATGAAGACAGTAATTCCACCAATGATTAATGTAGGGAATACTGTTTTTATTGTGGAAAGGCAATTCTAATTTTTTTTTTTTTTGAAAATCACACATACTAAGAAAATATTTTGAATGATTAAGGTTGATACAGACTCATCAGGCTCAGAGTTTGAGGGGCTCCCACGATACACTCCACGCCCTGTAAGTAAAACTACAGTGGAACTGATCAATTCTTGCACATGTACATGCTAATAAGTATATTCTGCATAGGGCCAACGCAGGAGACTCTTTTATTCAAGAGAGTTTGATTCCCTGTTGAGACACCACTTTCAAAGAGATTTGAAAGAAAAATTCATAACATACAGGCGAGTAAGTTGAGTTCCTTATGACTGTGCATCCTTGTGGTCGTAACAGAAATATTACTGTATGCTTGCAGTCCTAAACTTTAGTTATTGGCTTCTACACATTTCTTTTTGTTTCAGTTAATACACGTTCTGAAAAAAACCCCAGAGCTAGTGGAGGAGGCCAGACGTCTCCATCTGACAACAGAGAATATAAGAAGTCGGCTGAGGAAGCTGGCTTTCCGTTACGAAGAAGTTATTCGTAAGGATGCCTGGGTTTGAGGTTTGTTAAGTTTTCCAACATTTTGATGTTATAAATAAAGGTTTCTGTGTTTAGCATTTTGTACAGGTTTTGGGGGAAAATAATTAGTCCACACTGTTTTCACAGAATATGTATCGGACCTCCACCTCCAGTTTGCAAAGAAAGCCAAAAAAAAGTGCACCGTGCCCTCTCTGTGGCGTCTCCTTCCGAAATGTTCGCCAACATCTTATAAAGCTCCATAAAGTACTCAACAAAATGGAGCTCAGGATCTTGCTGCAGTACACATCTGGCACGTAAGTTGTCTTCTTATAAAATCAGACCTGAATCCTCAACATTTTCAAATGGTATAGGTTAACATAACAAATAATAATAAATGTCTTTTTGTCTGTGATTTTAAGGTATAATGGCCTCAATGATTGCCCTATCTGCAAAAGGTCTAACTTTGTGCGTTTAGATAAACACATGAAACTATGCCATTCAGATATGACAGTAAGTATTGTCATTTATAACTTAAGTGCACTAATGCTCTGGGATGATGAGTTCATTGTTTTGAACAATGCACACTTTTTTTTTTTTTTTTTAATTTTTATACCTTTTATTAATGTTGGTTGTGTGTCTGAATATCAGTGACTGATTTAATATCATTCTGGTACAAAATCTGAGGGGAGCTTGTTTCCAATTGTGAAAGGTCAGCTTTCATTATGGTTGTTTTATTCTTCGCTTCAGGAAGTGCAGCAGAAGGAACTTCTTACGAAAGCTAAAAAACAGACAAATCTTTTGGATCTGAAAACATTACGGGCCAAAAATCCATCCCCTCCCTTGGTTAGTACCCTCGATGTGGAGATGTTGGCCGAGTCAGATGATGAAACAAGCTCCCCTCAGCAATCGATTATGGCACAGAAGGACGTCATTACACACCAGGTTGCTCCCCACCAAGGACCAGAGGAAGGAGACACCAGAGAGAGGGAGGACACTGCTCCAACCACACAACCAAACTGCAAGGGCTGCAAGGTACAGAAAGCAGTTGTCAAACAACTGAAAGAAGAGATAAACACATTAAAAAATAAAAACCCATTCCCCCTGCGGAGAAAATATGAGAGAAGGAATACTGTACAGACAGAACTTCCAGTTTTTGGTAAGTTTGTCATGGACTCCCTCTGTCTCTCTTGTTCACCTTGTGATGTCAAGCTTATAATCGCGTGAATTTTCTTTCGGTGCAGAAAAAGTCCTTCAGACCTGGCTTAATCATATTGAAGGCGTCACGTATCGCCAGAACGAGAACGCACGCCAGAGAGTCACACGTGTGCGATCCTGGTTGGCTTACATGAGTGATGGAGGGGTGCCAACCATGGATTTTGCTTTCTTATCAGACCCCAGCAAGCTTATAAAGTAAGTATAGATTTCACAGGTCAACATTTTAGAATAATTAAGAATTAATGTGCCTTTCTCACTTTCCTTACAGCTGGGCGCACTCTTTGAGGAATTTTGCTGTAACAACACAAAGAATATACATAAGCGATGTGAGGTCTTTCCTGAAATTTCTCCTTGAAGCACGACTGGACACTGTGAGAGCCTCTAAAAAGAAATTGAAGGGGGCAATTTTCAGCCTAGACAGGCTTCGGAGGAAACTAACGAGCAGGCTTGTTGTACACAAACAAGCTGTTAAGGCCAAAAAATCAAGTAATTGCTTTTTGTGTTTCTTCACTTTTTTATATTTCATGGTATGTCACTTGTAATGTAGAATGCTTTTTCATGATGTTTTAATTACATTTCAGAAAACATTCTGGATGCAGTACACATACAGACCTTCCTGGAAAAGGCTAGACGAGCAATACCGAATGCTTTAGGTAGGACACATTGGTTATGAAAACATTGCCTCTTTTAGGAGTCCCTGTACATTCATACCCTTTGTTTCATCTTCCAGTCACTCTGGAGCAAAATCCCCTGCCACAAAACCTTTACCACCTATTTGGCCTGTTGTCAGGGTTCATAATTTGCCTGACAGGGCACCGTAGGGGAGTCTTGTTGGGAATGGAGGCAGAAGAAGTCCACGCTGCACCTAAAGACAAAAATGGACGTCGAGTTATTATGGTAAGCTTTCACCTTTTACTGAATTGTCTGTTTTCCTACATATAACTTTTATGGGTCTAAAAAGGTAATATTAGTGTGAGATGAAAACATCGGTGTTCATTCCAAAGTATAAAAAAGAAACAGTACTTAAAGTAAATTTAGGGAGTAACATTTTTCATTTGGAATTGCATTTCCAAAATATAAATAGTATCCCCTAAACTGAGGAATTGATGGAATTATTCCTTTTTAAATGGTCATCTTGCTTGCCAATGGCACACGTAGAGAATATCTTTTGGAAACTTTCCAGCTTTTTGGGAATGTTAATGTAGGTATTATTTATAATTTGTCCCTTGCTTTGTGTCATGTCTTTCTTTTCACAGGTGGCAAAACACAAAACATCCTCAAAATATGGCCATGCCCTTGTCCCTTTGGAAAAGGAGGAATATGTCTGGTTTGCCAGGTTTTTATATCATAGGCACAAATATCCCATGGGCGAGTCCAAATTGTTTTTTGCAAACACAAATGGGGGTCCATTCTCCCGCTTAGCAGGCACTTTCCAGGAGTGCTGGAAGGAGTTTGGGCTGCCAGGAAAACCAACATTTGGCCTCATACGAACAAGCATCAGCACCTATGTAAGACTTGTTTCATTTAAAAATTGGACGTTATATTATCATTTTAATTTTGAGTACTAATTTGTTACCTCTCTGTATTGTGCACATGATGCGTTTCAGGTTGGCCGTGAACTGGATTACAAGCAGAAGGAGCAGGTACGGCGACTCATGTGTCACAGCACAGCAGTTGCTGAGGTGTTTTATGAAGCCAACCAAAACCTGACAGATGCTTTCAAGTCCCGCCGGGCCACGGCAACAGCTGTCCAGAAGCAGACCAACAATCCTAGGGAAGGAAGGGAGGAAGATGAGGACATGCACAGAAGTAAGAAAAGATGCATCTCCAAGACACGCATGAGAAATTACAAAGGTGACAAGAAATATCCCGAAAGTGACATCAAGGACACCAGCACTGAAGACAGTGATGACACCACAGAAAAAACAGAGGAGGAGGATGAGGACAGAATAAGGAGGAAGGCTGCTGGCAAGACAGATGACAAACGTGACAAGAAATATCCTAAAAGAGAGACCAAAAGCACCAGTGTTGACAGCAGTGATGACACCACAGAAGAAACAGAGGAGGAGGATGATGAGGACAGAATAAGCAGGAAAGTTTCTGGCAAGACAGATGACAAACGTGATGAGAAATATCCTAAAAGAGAGACCGAAGGCACCAGTGTTGACAGCAGTGATGACACCACAGAAGAAACGGAGGAGGAGGATGATGAGGACAGAATAAGCAGGAAAGTTTCTGGCAAGACAGATGACAAACGTGACAAGAAATATCCTAAAAGAGAGACCAAAAGCACCAGTGTTGACAGCAGTGATGACACCACAGAAGAAACGGAGGAGGAGGATGATGAGGACAGAATAAGCAGGAAAGTTTCTGGCAAGACAGATGACAAACGTGACAAGAAATATCCTAAAAGAGAGACCAAAAGCACCAGTGTTGACAGCAGTGATGACACCACAGAAGAAACGGAGGAGGAGGATGATGAGGACAGAATAAGCAGGAAAGTTTCTGGCAAGACAGATGACAAACGTGACAAGAAATATCCTAAAAGAGAGACCAAAAGCACCAGTGTTGACAGCAGTGATGACACCACAGAAGAAACGGAGGAGGAGGATGATGAGGACAGAATAAGCAGGAAAGTTTCTGGCAAGACAGATGACAAACGTGACGAGAAATATCCTAAAAGAGAGACCAAAAGCACCAGTGTTGACAGCAGTGATGACACCACAGAAGAAACGGAGGAGGAGGATGATGAGGACAGAATAAGCAGGAAAGTTTCTGGCAAGACAGATGACAAACGTGACGAGAAATATCCTAAAAGAGAGACTGAAGGCACCAGTGTTGACAGCAGTGATGACACCACAGAAGAAACGGAGGAGGAGGATGATGAGGACAGAATAAGCAGGAAAGTTTCTGGCAAGACAGATGACAAACGTGACGAGAAATATCCTAAAAGAGAGACTGAAGGCACCAGTGTTGACAGCAGTGATGACACCACAGAAGAAACGGAGGAGGAGGATGATGAGGACAGAATAAGCAGGAAAGTTTCTGGCAAGACAGATGACAAACGTGACAAGAAATATCCTAAAAGAAAGACCGAAGGCACCAGTGATGACACCACAGAAGAAACAGAGGACAGGATAAGGAGGAAAGGTGCTGGCAAGACACGCAAGACAGATGAAAACAGCAACAAAGAAATAGTTGTGATACTGGACAGTAACGAAGAAGACCAGACACAAGACAAAGACAAGAAGGATGAACAAAACAACAAAGATACCTCAAGTATTCGAAAGGATGACGCAGGACGTAGTACAGATTCATTCCCGCGTTCATTAATTTTCCATTCCACTAATCCTCCGCCGAGTCACAGGAGAACCAGGAGCATATCCCAGCGAGCTCGAGGCAAAAGGCTGGGGACAGCCTGGAAGGGGTGCCAACCCATCACAGGGCGCAATCGCCGACCCACTCGCACACCCCTTCACACACTACAGAAGATTGGGAAATGTGGGAGAGGAAACCAGAGTCATAAAGACAATGACAAAGATGAACAACACACTGATGCAGACATGCCAGGTGAAGGAAAGGACAAAACCAGGAACAGAACAGACACAGCTGATGGAGACAAAGATGAACAGCAACATGCTGATGCAGACATGCCAAGCGAAGGAAATGAGACGGGGCACAGGAAAGACACAGCTGATGGAGACAAAGATGAACAGCAACATGCTGATGCAGACATGCCAAGAGAAGGAAATGAGACGTGTCTTTCCTGTGCCCCAGCTGATGGAGACAAAGATGAACAGCAACATGCTGATGCAGACATGCCAAGTGAAGGAAATGAGACGGGGCACAGGAAAGACACAGCTGATGGAGACAAAGATGAACAGCAACATGCTGATGCAGACATGCCAAGTGAAGGAAATGAGACGGGGCACAGGAAAGACACAGTTGATGGAGACAAAGATGAACAGCAGCACATTGATGCAGACATGCCTAGTGAAGGAAATACTGAGACGGGGCACAGGAAAGACACAGCTGATGGAGATGAAGACAAAGAACATGTCGATGCAGACATGCCTAGTGAAGGAAAGGACAAGATCAAATTTACAAACGAGACTGATGGACTTAATGAAATGGATATGGGATGCAGCACAGAGAAGACCGACAATCACATAAACATAGACTTGCCAAAAGATAAGAATGAGAGAGGAAGTAACAATCAGACTGAACAACACACACACGAAGTCACCCAACCATCCATACCCCAAAAGCGTAAGAAAACCCTTTTGAAGAATTCAACCCTCCGCAAATGTGCCCGAAAAATTTCCAGTGATGAAGAGTCACCTGTCAAAGAAAAGTCATTGGTGTCACCTCGCAGACTCCGGAAGAGGGCAGGTGGATTAAGCCCAGTTGCTGTAGCCAGGATGCATAGAGCACTGAAAATACTTGCAAGAAAAAGGGGACAAAAAAATTAGGGCCTAAAATAAATTCATTCATGTTTCTCATAAACTCAACATTACTGATTATCAATAAGAAATTAAAGAAAAGCAGGGAAAGTTGTTCAGTTGGATTGTTATTGATGCTCAATGGTCTGTGATTTTTGTTTTATTTACAAATTAGGAATATATATTTTTTTTTAACTAATTCAGGATAAAAGACTTGAAACTTTTGTTTTAAAGGAAGTGGAAAATGTTCATTTTCCTGTTTTTTTTTTTAAAAAAAAAAAAGTTTAATTTGTGATTAAAAAAATATACATAATGGTTTTGTATTGGAGAAACAAAAGCAAAAATAAATTATTTTGTATTAATAAATGTGTTGAAAAGAGTATTGTTCTGGCATTTGCTACATTTTAATAATTCAATTTAAAAGTATTTAGCTGTAAGCACTGCAGAAATTGTGATCATAGAACCTGATAAGTGATGGGAGAGGATTATCTCTCTTGTTACTGTACCTCACTAACATACATAAATGATGGGAACATTTAGTTCTGTGTCTCATAGATTATGAAGTAATTGAGAGACCAACGGTAATATGCTGGTCCAAGTTGTTCATTTTGTGAACAGTGCATTAGATGTTATAAACTATTTTAGAATTATGATTTAAAGATATCACTCCATGCTGCACACCCAATGCTGCACATGATGTTTGTTAGGTAGTTTGCAGTTTTTAATCGTAATTCTGGTGGCTTCCACAGTTTTTACTGCACTTGGAAGTAGGTAAGTGGATTAGGTGTTAAGTATCAAATTTTTGAACTTTGCTTCCAATTTATCGCTCCTTGCTGTTATTGGATGGCCAATTGTATATGCTAATTTCAGGAGTGTGCTAATTGGGGCAAAGTCCAGCTCAGCTCAACTCTGCTCTGCACTCCTATAGCACCATTTTCCCTGCAGGCTGAAGGTAGGCTCTAATTTATTGTTTTAGATGCCAACAATCTGATATTTACCACTAATCATTCCAAGAAATATATATCAACCCCTAATTCTATAATAGGGGTGTCTGATCCACAAAGGGCCGGTGTGGCTGCTGCTTTTCTTTCCAAACAAGCAGGAGCACACCTCATTCTACTCGTTTAATCAGTTGGTCTCAATTATCAAACAATTCATGTGTGATCCTGTTTGTATGGAACAAAAACCTACAACCACACCGGCACTTTGCAGCTAAGATTGGACACTACTGCTCAGTACACTTTTAAACATCCTGTGTAATCCTGAAAATACAAAAATAATGCAGGCACAGTCATATGACAATAACAAATGCATGTTGTTTTACTTGATTACTTGTTTTTTCCTTGTGTTTTATTTTTACTTTGATGTACACATACAGATGTTTGCAAACAACCGTCCACCAGCACGAGACCAACACTTATACACTTTGGTGGTCCGGGGGAGGAAGATGTATGAGCTACTCAGTGGCATCAATGATGCTATGGAGACCCTCGACAAGATTCAAGCAGCCCTTAACAATGTTAATGAAGCCCTCTTCCAGAGCATCAGTCCTTTTAAGGAGGCCTCTGACGATGGTCGTGGATCCACTGGCCACAGTGCGAGTGATGTTATGGAGGCCCCTGACGATGGTCAAGTGTCCCCCGATGATGTTCATGGATCCCCTGGCCACAGTCTGAGTCATTGTATGGAGGCTAGGACTGCTGAGAAGGATGGTAACAAAGGTCCATGAAGGTGAGTGTGTTTCTGTTTGAAACATCAGCTGATACTTTGTCCCCAACATTGCGTTTACATTTGTAATAGAACCATCTCTTTTCTATACCAACCAGTGTGGTGTGAAGATTTACTGAGATTAATTTATTCTTTTGATTTTTTTTCTGCAGAGGAAGCCATAGTAAAGAGTGCACCTTCAGACTGAGATTCATAAACATGCACATACATGTGATCATACACACAAATCATCCACATGTACACCACACAACACACTCTATAGACAGACAGATAGACACACACACACACACACACAAACACACACAATATTGACTTTAAATAAAATCCCAGTAAAGAAATTTTGGTCTCAATGTGTTTATTTAAAAGGTTTCAGCACTGAAAGATGTTCCAAGAGTTTCCATGAAATCAAAAAAGGGATCATACAGCCTAGGATACATCCAGATGTTCATAGGTAGAGGGTGAGGTGGTTAACATAAGTTATATAGGCCTCAAATGAAGACATTTAGAGAACAATCAGCATTCAATCCACAACCAGCAGGCTGAAGAACAGTTTCTACCCGCAGGCCATCAGGATGAATAAGGTGAATAAACTCTAATCCAGTGATTTACTCCTTCTGTGAAGGGACCCCAAAATGTCCCTCTATCCCTTCAATGGTTTTTGGGCCTAAAATAACTTCTTGAAAGGGTTGTAAAATGCCACCAGTGTGATGTAGTTTCCCCAAACTCAGCATGCCACATCATCTCGTGGCCTACTTCACATATACCAAGTTTGGGGCCTCCAGGAGCCACGATTCTGTGAAAGGCCCCCAAAATGTCACTCGATCCCTTAAAGGTATTTGGGTCTAAATTAATGTAATGAAAGGGTCGTAAAATGCCATCTGTACTACGTAGCTCCACCAAATTCAGCAGCCCATGTCATCCCGTGGCCTACATCATGTTTGCTGGATTTGGGACCTCTAGGAGCCACGGTTTTGTGAAGGGCAACCAAAATGTCACTCAATCCCTTCAAAGGATCTTGGGCCTAAAATAACTTGATGAAAGGGTTGTAAAATGCCAACTGTGCAACATATGTCCACCAAACTTGGCATGCTACATCAGCTCATAGCCTACTTCACATATGCCGGGTTTGGGGCCTCCAGGAGCCACGGTTCTGTGAAGGGCCCCAAAATTTTTACTCAATCCCTTTAAGGTATTTGAGCCTAAAATAACTTAACCAAAGGGTTGTGAAATGCCAACGGTGTGACATAACTCAGCATACTGCATCATCTTGTGGCCTAGTTTATGTGTGCCAGGTTTGGGTCCTCCAGGTGCCACTTTGTTGTTGGTCCGAGAACAACTTGTCAGGTGTTTCACTCTGCTGTGTGGCTCTATGCTAGCTACTGCATCAAGTCCAGGGCTGAGAAAAGAGCACATTTTTTCCACAGCTTATTTCTCATCAATGGAAAGGCAACAGGTCACTTGCGGCAGGAAGCCCAGGTCTCCTGCTGATGCTGACTACCGGTGCCCATCGGAGCCAGCCTTCAGTGGGATCGAACTTGCGTTTGGGGTGCTTCCCGACATCGTGCTTAAAACTGGACTCCAGAATCGAGTTCTTCGCCTCAGAGAACTTGTCTGACATCTTTCGGTGGTGAGCTTCTGGTTTGACTCCACAATACCTGATTTTTAGAAATTAATATTTTAAATGTATAAATTTATCCCTAGGGTTTCTTCTTCTACAATTATAAATAATTCCCTTGTATAATTGTGTATTATATGGTCAGAAAAGTGCAAAAATGTATATATTTCTTTAAAGCAGCTTTGTGACAATGTCCATTGTTAAAAGCACTATACAAATAAAATTGAATTGAATTGAATATTTCCCTCTTGGAATGTTTAATTCATAATTCTAGTTAGTTTTTAAGATATTGTTCCATGCTGCACAGCCAATGATAATTTGCATTTTTAATTGTAATTCTGGTGGCTTCCACAGTTTTTACTGTGCCTGGAATGAGTAGGTTAGGAGATTAGGAATAAGTATTACATTTTTTAACTTTGCTTCCAATTTATCACTCCTTGCTTTTATTGGATGGCCAATTGTATATGCTAATTTTAGGGAGCATGCTAGTTGGTGCAAACTCCAACTCAGCTCTGCTCTCCTATAGCACCATTTTCCCTGCAGGCTGAAGGTAGGCTCTAATTTATTGTTTTAGATGCCAACAATCTGATATTTACCACTAATCATTCCAAGAAATATACATCAACCCCTAATCCTATAACAGGGGTGTCTGATCCACAAAGAGCCAGTGTGGCTGCAGCTTTTCTTTCCAAACAAGCAGGATCACACCTCATTCTACTCGTTTAATCAGTTGGTCTCAATTATCAAACAATTCATGTGTGATCCTGTTTGTATGGAACAAAAACCTACAACCACACTGGCACTTTGCGGCTAAGATTGGACACCACTGCTCAATACATACAAATGCACACACTTTTAAACATCCTGTGTAATCCTGTAAATACAAACTAATACAAACACAGTCATACAACAGTTACAAATGCAACAGATGCATGTTTTACTTGTTTAACTTGTTTTTGACTCATCTATTTTATTTTTAGTTTGATATACACATACAGATGTTTACAAACAACTGTCCACCAGCAGCAGGCCAATGCTCGTGCACTTTGGCGGTCCAGGGGAGGAGGCTGTGTGAGCTAGTCCGTGGCATCAATGATGCTCTGGATTCCCTTGACAAGATTCAAGCAGCCCTTAACAATGTTACCGAAGTCCTTGCCCACATTGTGAGTCATTTTATGGAGTCCCTTGATGTAGGTCAAGTGTCCACCGATGATCATGGATCCACTGGCCACAGTCCGAGTCCTTTTATGGAGGCCCCTGATGATGGTCAAGTGTCCCCCGATGATGTTCATGGATCCCCTGGCCACAGTCCGAATCATTTTATGGAGGCTGGGACTGCTGAGGAGGATGGTAACCCAGTCCATGAAGGTGAGTGTGTTTCTGTTTGAAACATTCGAAACATCAGCTGATACTTTGTCCCCAACATTGCGTTTACATTTGTAATAGAACCATCTCTTTTCTATACCAACCAGTGTGATGTGAAGATTTACTGAGATTAATTTATTCTTTTAATTTTTTTTTTCCACAGAGGGAGCCATGGTACACAGCACACGTTCAGACTGAGACTCATAAACATGCACATACATGTGATCATCCACACAAATCATCCACATGTACACCACACAACACTCTCTATAGACAGACACACACACACACATACACACAATATTGACTTTAAATAAAATCCCAGTAAAGAAATTTCGGTCTCAGTGTGTTTATTTAAAAGGTTTCAGCACCGAAAGAGGTTCCAAGAGTTTCCATCAAATCAAAAAAGGGATCATACAGCCTAGGATACATCCAGATGTTCATAGGTAGAGGGTGAGGTGGTTAAAATAAGTTATATAGGCCTCAAATGAAGACATTTAGAGAACAATCTGTAAGTCCTGCTGTAGAAAACATGGTGTAAGTCCAGGACTGAGAAGGGAGCACAATGTTTGCACAGCTTATTTCTCATCAATGGAAAGGCAACAGGTCACTTGCGGCAGGAAGCCCAGGTCTCCTGCTGATGCTGACTACCGGTGCCCATCGGAGCCAGCCTTCAGTGGGGTCGAACTTGCGTTTGGGGTGCTTCCCGACATCGTGCGTAAAACTGGACTCCAGAATCGAGTTCTTCGCCTCAGAGAACTTGTCTGACATCTTTCGGTGGTGAGCTTCTGGTTTGACTCCACAATATCTGATTTTTTAGAAATTAATATTTTAAATGTATAAATTTATTCCTAGGGTTTCTTCTTTTTCAATTATAAATAATTCCCTTGTATAATTGTGTATTACGTGGTCAGAAAAGTGCAAAATGTATATATTTCTTTAAAGCAGCTTTGTGACAATGTCCATTGTTAAAAGCACTATACAAATAAAATTGAACTGAATTGAATATTTCCCTCTTGGAATGTTTAATTCATAATTCTAGTTAGTTTTTAAGATATTGTTCCATGCTGCACAGCCAATGATAATTTGCATTTTTAATTGTAATTCTGGTGGCTTCCACAGTTTTTACTGTGCCTGGAATGAGTAGGTTAGGAGATTAGGAATAAGTATTACATTTTTTAACTTTGCTTCCAATTTATCACTCCTTGCTTTTATTGGATGGCCAATTGTATATGCTAATTTTAGGGAGCGTGCTAGTTGGTGCAAACTCCAACTCAGCTCTGCTCTCCTATAGCACCATTTTCCCTGCAGGCTGAAGGTAGGCTCTAATTTATTGTTTTAGATGCCAACAATCTGATATTTACCACTAATCATTCCAAGAAATATACATCAACCCCTAATCCTATAACAGGGGTGTCTAATCCACAAAGAGCCAGTGTGGCTGCAGCTTTTCTTTCCAAACAAGCAGGATCACACCTCATTCTACTCGTTTAATCAGTTGGTCTCAATTATCAAACAGTTGATCATGTGTGATCCTGTTTGTATGGAACAAAAACCTACAACCACACCGGCACTACGTGGCTAAGATTGGACAGCACTGCTCAATACATACAAATGCGCACACTTTTAAACATCCTGTGTAATCCTGTAAATACAAAAATAATGCAGGCACAGTCATACAACAGTTACAAATGCAACAGATGCATGTTTTACTTGATTATTTCTTTATTCCTTGTGTATTTTATTTTTAGTTTGATGTACACATACAGATGTTTACAAACAATCATCCACCAGCACCAGACCAAAGCTCGTACACTTTGGAGGTCCGGGGGAGAAGGATATATAATCTACTCAGTGGCATCAATGATGCTATGGAGACCCTCGACAACATTCAAGCTTCCATTAACAATGATATTAATGATGTTCATGAAGCCCTTGGCCAAACACTGAGTCATGTTATGGAGGCTGAGAGCCCTAAGGAGGATGCCAACCCAGTCCATGAAGGTGAGTGTGTTTCTGTTTGAAACATCTGAAACATATTGTCAGGTTACTGATACATGTCCCCAACTTTGAGTTTACATTTGTAATAGAACGATTTCACCTCTATACCAACCAGTGTGGTGTGAAGACTTTACTGAAAAAAATGTATTCTTTTTTTTTTTTTTTCAGAGGGAGCCATGGTACAGAGAGCACCTAGGGTTAGGGTTAGGGTTATCATACACACAAATATCATCATACACATGTACACACAC
>NC_069729.1:15000-19009 GCF_027358585.1 Pangasianodon hypophthalmus
ACACAGCAGTAACACTGCTCTCCAGATTGCACAATCCTAAACAGCTTATTTATAACTCTGTGTGTGTGTGTGTGTGTGTGTGTGTGTGTTACCTGTGGTGTTTTCAGTCCCAGGTTGATGTGTGTCTCGCTCTAGTGCACTGACGCTGTACTGCGCCTCGCTGTTCACACTCTGCACACACACACACACACACACACACACACACACACACAGAGAAAAACACATGCTGGTTAATGATGTTTGTTTGTATTTTTTGTATAAGCTCCTGTACAGTTATAAATCACTCCACTGCACTACACACACTCCTAAAGCCACGCGCACCAACCCTAACTATTGCGGTTACCATGGAAACAGAACAAGCAGGTCCCTGACTCTGTTTTATGAAACACATTAAACACACAGTTTTACACTCGTGGTGTTTTATCAGGCCGTGCTGGATCTCGATGCTGATTGGTTCACTTCGACATCTTAAACTTTTTATGGAATAATTCTCTGAAATGTCGGTGGAATTGATAAAGAGGGAGAGAAACTTCCAGAAACTTCCAGAAACTTCCAGAGCCGAGGCGGCTGTTCTGCTCCGTGAGGGGTGTTTAGGAGACGCCTGGCCTTACGCTGCTGTCCTCCACGGGACAGTGCCACTTCTCTGTGCACTCATGCTGCCTACTTAGGGACACTCCTCCTGAATAAAACACAGCCGAGTAACACTCTCCTGCTCTCACAATAACAACAGTGTGTGTGTTCAAATTCACAACATAGCGTATAAACCTGTACTGACACGTGTGTTACACTGCCGAGGAGGTGTGTGTGTGTGTGTGTGTGTGTGTGTGTGTGTGTATATGGTTTTATATTAATATATGAATACATCTTTCACTCTGTGGAGAGAAAACAAGTTAACAAGAGCTTTAGAACAAAATAAAATTAAACCAGCTTCAGAAAGACTAAAGCTGGCAGCAAACACGATTTTTTACTTTAAATCATTTTAATTTAAAGAGTAAATTAATTACAATCAATATATAAACTACATATAATGTGCTATTATAGATTATATTGATATAGTGATATATTTCAGCCCCTGACTAAACTCATGTCCAGTGCAACATCAAAACACTTCAGACTTTAAGAAAGAAAAAACCCACTCTGTTTTCATGCAGGTTTTTTTTTTTTTTTTTTTTTAGAAATGCATAATTTAGTAAACTACACTATAAAATAAATAAGCAGCTTGGATAAGTAGATTGGATAAACTGTCTAATCATCACTTGCCTGTGCATGTAACAGAGGAATGAATGAGTTTAAACACGCAGCAGCTTCAGGTCTGAGTGATGAACAGAGCAGAGAAGAAGTTGAGAGAAATCACTTTTTACCTTCACCATAGTTCCTGCAGGTTCTGCGAGTCAGTGCGGTGCAGGTGATTCATCTAAACCGACTCCCTGAATTATTCCATTAAACACACAGCAGTCTAACCAGACTCTCTCTCTTTCTCTCTCTCTCTTTCTCTCTCTCTCTCTCTGCCGACGTGGCGCTGTTCTCTCTCCTCCAACCCGGATCTTGCGTCAGCACTGAACTACTGATTCACGAATCGGTTCTTTTCTAAACGACTCTCTGAGCGAATCGGTTCTGGAGTTTTAATGCGGCTCGCTGTGGTTGTGTTTCAGTGTGTTTCAGTGTGTTTCAGTGTGTTTACTGTGTGTTTACTGTTATATATCGGGGTTGGGAATTAAACTGGTTTAAGACCAGTAAAGACTGACTGTGTTTAAGCTTTGCTATTGACGCAAATTAAAATGATCTCTATGTTATATACATTAAATAATAATTATGTAAATAAAATTACAGAATGAAAGCATAAATATACTATTATATTATAGCATATATTAATATAAGTTACTATTTGTATGTATGACTCAAAATTAAAGCAAAACCATTATTTCTAGTGGTTTCTCTGAGAGTTGAATCAAAAGAATCATACTTCAATGAATCGTTCAAAAGAACCGAATGAGTAAAGCGACTCATAACGGACCTCGCTTATTCTGGACACACACACACACACACACAAACACAAACACAGCTCTAAGATGCTGAGAAACTTGTTTATTTTGATTGTAAACTGGTCAGAAGCTTGGTTAAGGTTATTAATCAGCTGATTGGCTCTGATTGACTCTGATTGGCTGATCAGCTGCTGGTTAATTGGTGTGGTTTTTGATTTGCTGTCACACTGAACAATGCCTAATTAAATAAATATTGTTTCATATCTGAACTTGGTCTTATTTTCGCAATAGTTTCATCATATTTACGTTGCAGAATTATGTTCTTGCTTTCACAGCTCCATGCAGGAATATCTCCTACATTTCCTTCTCCTTCCTTCTTATTACAGTCAGTAAAATATCTCCTCTCTGATTCAGTGCTCAAACTCCTGAAAATCTGCTTCATTTAATCACCACAGAGGGTTAGGGTCTTTCCTTTCAAACAGAAGATGTGGGGAAACAATCCTCACTGCATTTTAAAGAAAGGCTGGAACCACTTTAGTAAAAATCTTGTAAAAAAATTACTATATATAGTACACTATATCCTGAAATATACTAAACCTTCTAAACTACTGAAACTGTGACATCCAGTAAAGAGGAAATAAAAAGAGGATTAAAAGAGGATTAGATAAGGAGTAAAAGAGGAGTAAATGAGGAGTAAAAGAGGATTAGATGAGGAGTAAATGAGGATTAAATGAGGAGTAAATGAGGATTAGATGAGGATTAGATGAGGAGTAAAAGAGGAGTAAATGAGGAGTAAAAGAGGAGTAGATGAGGATTAGATGAGGATTAAAAGAGGAGTAAAAGTGGAGTAAAAGAGGATTAGATGAGGAGTAAAATGAGGATTAAATGAGGAGTAAAAGAGGAGTAAAAGTGGAGTAAAAGAGGATTAGATGAGGAGTAAAATGAGGATTAAATGAGGAGTAAAAGAGGAGTAAAAGTGGAGTAAAAGAGGATTAGATGAGGAGTAAATGAGGATTAAATGAGGAGTAAAAGAGGATTAAATGAGGAGTAAATGAGGATTAGATGAGGATTAGATGAGGAGTAAAAGAGGAGTAGATGAGGATTAGATGAGGATTAGATGAGGAGTAAAAGAGGATTAGATGAGGATTAGATGAGGAGTAAAAGAGGATTAGATGAGGAGTAAATGAGGAGTAAATGAGGATTAGATGAGGATTAGATGAGGAGTAAAAGAGGAGTAGATGAGGATTAGATGAGGATTAGATGAGGAGTAAAAGAGGATTAGATGAGGATTAGATGAGGAGTAAAAGAGGATTAGATGAGGATTAGATGAGGATTAGATGAGGAGTAAAAGAGGATTAGATGAGGATTAGATGAGGAGTAAAAGAGGATTAGATGAGGATTAGATGAGGAGTAAAAGAGGATTAGATGAGGAGTAAAAGAGGAGTAGATGAGGATTAGATGAGGAGTAAAAGAGGAGTAAATGAGGATTAAATGAGGAGTAAAAGAGGAGTAAATGAGGATTAAATGAGGAGTAAAAGAGGAGTAAAAGAGGAGTAGATGAGGATTAGATGAGGATTAAAAGAGGAGTAAAAGAGGAGTAAAAGTGGAGTAAAAGAGGATTAGATGAGGAGTAAATGAGGATTAAATGAGGAGTAAAAGAGGATTAAATGAGGAGTAAATGAGGATTAGATGAGGATTAGATGAGGAGTAAAAGAGGAGTAGATGAGGATTAGATGAGGATTAGATGAGGAGTAAAAGAGGATTAGATGAGGAGTAAAAGAGGAGTAGATGAGGATTAGATGAGGAGTAAAAGAGGATTAGATGAGGATTAGATGAGGATTAGATGAGGAGTAAATGAGGAGTAAAAGGAGTAAATGAGGAGTAAATGAGGAGTAAAAGAGGATTAAATGAGGAGTAAATGAGGATTAGATGAGGATTAGATGAGGAGTAAAAGAGGAGTAGATGAGGATTAGATGAGGATTAGATGAGGAGTAAAAGAGGAGTAGATGAGGATTAGATGAGGATTA
>NC_069729.1:19509-34509 GCF_027358585.1 Pangasianodon hypophthalmus
TATCTATCTATCTATCTATCTATCTATCTATCTAACTATCTATCTATCTATCTATCTATCTATCTATCTATCTATCAAAACTCTACAGACCCTGTCAAACCTCTACAAACCTATACAGAGCCTTTCAAACCTTTTTATAGGGTCTGTAGAGGTTTGATAGGGTCTGTAGAGGTTTGTAGAGGTTTGTTAGGGTCTGTAGAGGTTTGATACGGTCTGAAGAGTTTTGATAGGGTCTGTAGAGGTTTGTAGAGGTTTTATAGGGTGTGTAGAGTTTTTTATAGGGTCTGTAGACGTTTGATAGGGTCTGAAGAGGTTTGTAGAGGTTTGGTAGGGTCTGTAGAGGTTTGATAAGGTCTGTAGAGGTTTGATAGGGTCTGTAGAGGTTTGTAGAGGTTTTATAGGGTGTGTAGAGTTTTGATAGGGTCTGTAGAGGTTTGATAGGGTCTTTAGAGGGTTGTAGACGTTTGATAGGGCCTGTAGAGGTTTGAAAGGGTCTGTAGAGGTTTGTAGAAGTTTGATAGGGTCTGTAGAGGTTTGATAGGGTGTGTAGACATTTGACAGGGTCTGTAGAGGTTTGTAGAGGTTTGATAGGGTGTGTAGAGGTTTGATAGGGTCCTGTAGATGTCTGTAGAGGTTTGATAGGGGTGTGTAGAGATTTGATAGGGTCTGTAGAGGTTTGTAGAAGTTTGATAGGGTCTGTAGAGGTTTGTAGAAGTTTGATAGGGTCTGTAGAGTTTTGATAGGGTCTGTAGAGTTTTGATAGGGTCTGTAGAGGTTTTGATGGGGTGGTGTAGAGTTTTGATAGGGTCTGTAGAGTTTTGATAGGGTCTGTAGAAGTTTGATAGGGTCTGTAGAGGTTTGTAGAAGTTTGATAGGGTCTGTAGAGGTTTGATAGGGTCTGTAGAGTTTTCATAGGGTCTGTAGAGGTTTGTAGAGGTTTGATTGGGTGTGTAGAGGTTTGATAGGGTCTGTAGAGGTTTGAAGAGGTTTGATACGGTCTGTAGAGGTTTGATGGGGTGTGTAGAGTTTTGATAGGGGTCTGTAGAGTTTTGATAGGGTCTGTAGAGTTTTGATAGGGTCTGTAGAGGTTTGTAGAGGTTTGATAGGGGTGTGTAGAGTTTTGATCGGGTCTGTAGAGTTTTGATAGGGTCTGTAGAGGTTTGTATAAGTTTGATAGGGTGTGTAGAGGTTTGATAGGGTCTGTAGAGGTTTGTAGAAAGTTTGATAGGGTCGTAGAGGTTTGTAGAAGTTTGATAGGGTCTGTAGAGGTTTGTAGAAGTTTGATAGGGTCTGTAGAGTTTTGATAGGGTCTGTAGAGGTTTGTAGAGGTTTGATAGGGTCGTAGAGGTTTTGCTAGTGTGTGTAGAGGTTTACTAGGGTCTGTAGAGGTTTGATAGGGTCTGTATAGGTTTGTAAAGGTTTGATAGGGTCTGTAGAGGTTTGACAGGGTCTGTAGAGGTTTGATAGGGTATGTAGAGGTTTGATAGGGTGTGTAGAGTTTTTTATAGGCTCTGTAGAGGTTTGTAGAGGTTTCATAGGCTGTGTAGAGTTTTTTATAGGGTCTGTAGAGGTTTGTTTGGGTCTGATGAGGTTTGTAGAGGTTTTATAGGGTCTGTAGAGGTTTGTATAGGTTTGATAGGGCGTGTAGAGGTTTGATAGGGTCTGTAGAGGTTTAATAGGATCTATAGAGGTTTGTAGAGGTTTGATAGGGTCTGTAGAGGTTTTTATAGGGACTGTAGAGGTTTGTAGAGTTTTGATAGGGTCTGTTGAGGTTTGTAGAGGTTTGATAGGGTGTGGAGAGGTTTGATAAACTCTGTAGAAGTTTGATAGGGTCTGTAGAGTTTTTTATAGGGTCTGTAGAGGTTTGATAGGGTCTGTAGAGTTTTAATAGGGTCTGTAGACGTTTGTAGAGGTTTGATAGGTTCTGTAGAGGTTTGTTAGGGTCTGTAGAGGTTTGATAGGGTGTGTAGAGTTTTTGATAGGGTCTGTAGAGGTTTGTAGAGTTTTGATAGGGGCTCATGAGGTTTGTAGAGGTTTGAAAGGCTCTGTATATGTTTCTAGAGGTTTGATAGGGTCTGTAGAGTTTTTATAGGGTCTATAGAGCTTTGTAGCGGTTTGATAGTGTCTGTAGAGGTTTTGATAGGGTCTGTAGAGGTTTGTAGAGGTTTGATAAGGTCTGTAGAGGTTTTATAGGGTCTATAGACGTTTGATAGGTTCTGTAGAGTTTTGATAGCGTCTCTAAAGGTTTGTAGAGGTTTGATAGGGTGTGTAGAGTTTTGATAGGGTCTGTAGAGTTTTGATAGGGTCTGTAGAGGTTTGTAGAGGTTTGATAGGGTGTGTAGAGGTTTGTAGAGGTTTGTAGAGGTTTGATAGGGTCTGTAGAGTTTTCATAGGGTCTGTAGAGGTTTGTAGAGGTTTGATAGGGTGTTTAGAGGTTTAATAGGGTCTGTAGAGGTTTGATAGGGTATGTAGAGGTTTGTAGAGGTTTGATATGGTCTGTAGAGGTTTGATAGGGTGTGTAGAGTTTTTGATAGGGGCTGTAGAGGTTTGTAGAGGTTTGAAAGGCTCTGTATACGTTTCTAGAGGTTTGATAGGGTCTGTAGAGGTTTATAGGGTCTGTAGAGCTTTGTAGCGGTTTGATAGTGTCTGTAGAGGTTTGATAGGGTCTGTAGAGGTTTGTAGAGGTTTGATAAGGTCTGTAGAGGTTTTATAGGGTCTATAGAGGTTTGATAGGTTCTGTAGAGTTTTGATAGCGTCCTCTAAAGGTTTGTAGAGGTTTGATAGGGTGTGTAGAGTTTTGATAGGGTCTGTAGAGTTTTGATAGGGTCTGTAGAGTTTTGATAGGGTCTGTAGAGGTTTGTAGAGGTTTGATAGGGTGTGTAGATTTTGATCGGGTCTGTAGAGTTTTGATAGGGTCTGTAGAGGTTTGTATAGGTTTGTGTGAGGCAGTGGTTTCCCAGACTCCAGAATACCCCCAGAATGATGGCAATACTCGCCGAGATGTTATAGTGCAAGGTGATGATTTATTTACAGTGCTCAAGAGGTGATCCAGTACGGGGGGAAAAAAAACTCCAAAGCTATATACAAAGTTACAAACAAATAAACAAATAAACAAACAAACACTTTAGCTCTATATACAATAGTTTAACCTCTAACAAATCTTGCTCATGGCACCACAGTTGCACGCTCACTCAAAAAAACAACAACCAACCTACTAAACAACCCACACCCACAGTGGTTTTGGGGCTCTCTTTTAAACTCTAAGCCCTGCCCCTCTTTGGATTAAACCAACTAGCAAGGAAGGTGCAGGGTAGATAGGCACATATTTTACAATAATGGAAGCATATCATACATTTAAGATATTCATCTACTACATTATATATATCTTTACACTATGAAATAAAGCATTATACACATAATAGCAGATAGACATAACGTAAATATAAAAACATTTCGCGATTTTCCCATGGGACACACAGTAGACTAGTCTATTTCCGGTTGCTTCGCGCCAATTCTGGCAGTATATAGCCAGGCCACTGGGTGGCGCCCAGGTTTGGCCGGCCTATGGGGGAAACGCCGCACGAAGAACCCACTACACAGACAATACCAAGCACAAACCACCGGTGTGTATTTAAGACATGAAACAAAGAAAAATTAAGCAAAACACCGTAAACCATTAACTCAAATATATGTATGTGTGTTTGTGTTGTCATGCGCAGCGTGAATTACTGTCAGGGGGTGAAACGGAGTGGATATGTTTGTGTGTATGAAAGTCCAGTATGCTAATAGCGTGCGTGTGCACCCACATCGCCTCAGCAGGGATTTACGGAGGAAGAATGAGGTACGTTGAGGTGTGTGTGTGTGTGTGTGTGTGTGTCAACAGGGCCAGGTCACTTCCTTACATCACCTCCCTCCTCTCCAGGCCGCGAACTGATCGGGTACCGAGACAGGTAGTCGGCTATCTTGTTTTGGGGACCAGGCCGATGTCTGATTTTAAATTTGTAAGGCTGTAGGGAGAGGTACCATCTGGTCACCCGAGAGTTGTGATCCTTCATAGTATGGATCCACGTCAGGGCTCGGTGATCGGTTTCCAGGACGAACTCCCTTCCTAGCAGGTAATATCTGAGGCTCTCCAGTGCCCACTTGATTGCCAGGCATTCTTTCTCTATTGTGGAGTACCGGGTTTCTCTTGGTAGCAGTTTCCTGCTCAGGAATGCAATAGGCCTCTCTTCTCCTGCATCTTCCTGGGTCAGGGACTGCCCCAATTCCCACAGCCGAGGCATCCACCTGGACAATGAACCTCTTGGTAAAGTCTGGACTTTTGAGGACCGGGCCAGAACACATCCGCTCCTTCAGGGTGTTGAAAGCCGCTTCACACTCCTCAGTCCAGGTAATCGAGTTTCTCACCATTTTGCATAGCAGGTTGGTCAATGGGACAGCAGTTGTAGAGAATTTGGGGATGAAACGCCTATACCACCCCACCAGTCCCAGGAACGAGCAAACCTCCTTCTTTGTTGTTGGTCTTGGGGTGTGTCGAACCGCCTCTACTTTATCCACTTGAGGTTTCAGCTCTCCGTTCCCCAGGCTGTACCCAAGGTAATTTGTCTCCAACTTCGCCCAGTCACATTTTGCCGCATTTAAGGTTAGGCCAGCTTGTTCGATCTTTTGCAGGGTTACTTTTAGGTGTTTCAAATGGTCTTCCCAGCTTGCACTGTGGATGACAACGTCGTCCAGATATGCAGCAGACCACTCTTCACATCCTCTGAGGACTTGGTCCATTAATCGTTGGAAAGTTGCTGGTGCTCCATGCAGCCCAAAAGGCAAAACAGTGAACTGGTATAGCCCCAGTGGAGTCTTGAATGCCGTGTACGATTTGGACGCCTCCTCTAGGGGTACTTGCCAGTATCCTTTGCAAAGGTCCAAGGTAGTGATGTACTTAGCTTGGCCAATCCTCTCTAAAAGGTCATCAATACGTGGCATCGGGTATGCGTCGAATCGTGACTGAGCATTCAGCTTTCTGAAGTCAATGCAGATACGCAGCGTCTCATCTCTCTTTGGGACTATCATGATTGGGCTACTCCATTCACTGTCAGAGGGTTCTATAACTCCCAACTCCAGCATTGTCTCAATCTCCGCTTTTAGAGGCACCAGCAGTCTCTCAGGGATTCTATACGGCCGCTGTCGATGAGGTGTTGCATCAAGGAGCCGGATTCTGTGATGTACCAGGTTAGTCCGCCCAGGCCTCTGACGGAACAACATGGGGTACTGATTTAGGAGATCTTGCAGCTCAGCCCGTTTGAATTCTTCCAAGTGATGCAGATTGACACTTGATGGCTGTGTTGGCCCTTTTGGTTGTGATTCGAGGTTGTCCTCATCTTCATCCTCATTGACTTTACGGATCATCAGTGATGTCTTTGGTTTGCTGGGTGGCTCTTTCCACTCTTTGAGCAGATTAATGTGGTAGATTTGTGATGCCTTGCCTTTGTCTGGATGATGAATTTCATAGGTAACTGGCCCAGTCTTGCGAACAACACTGTAGGGTCCCTGCCACTTCATTAACAGCTTGTTCGTTGATGTTGGGAGCAGTAATAATACCTTCTGTCCGGGTTGCAGTTCTCGGGATCGGGCGTGTTGGTCATACCAGGTCTTTTGTGCCTTTTGTGCCTGCCGAAGATTCTCTTGGGCCATCTCCCGGTACCTCTCGAGGCGGTCTCTCATCTCCAAGATGTACTGGACAATGTCTTTCTCTGTCTTTGTTGCCTTATCCGAGGCCGTGGCCTCCCAGCTCTTCCGCAGGAGGTCTAGCGGGCCTTGGACCTCCCATCCATACAGAAGCTCAAATGGGGAAAAGCCCGTCGATGCTTGGGGTACCTCCCTGTAGGCGAACAGCAGAAATGGCAGCCACTTGTCCCAGTCCCTTCCAGTATCAGACACGAACTTGCGAACCATGTTCTTTAGTGTTTGATTAAACCTTTCCACTAGTCCGTCAGTTTGTGGGTGATAAGGGCTGGTCTTGATTGCAGTAATTCCTAGCTGCCGATGTAAAAGCTTCATCAGCTGTGACGTGAAATTAGTCCCCTGGTCTGTGAGGATTCCCTCTGGTATCCCCACTCTAGAGAATAGCTGGACGAGAGCATTGATAATCTTGGGTGTAGTAATGGACCGAAGAGGAAACGCCTCAGGATACCTTGTTGCATAATCGCTGATGACCAGGATGTATTGATGCCCGGCACTGCTCTTCTCCAGGGGTCCCACAATGTCCATGGCGATACGCTGGAAAGGGACAGATATCACAGGTAGAGAACGTAAGGGTGCCCTATCCTGTCGACGCACAGCACTGGTTTTTTGGCATGTGGGGCATGTGGTGCAGTAATTCTGAACATCAGTGTACATGGAGGGCCAAATAAATCGTGAGCTTATGCGAGCATATGTTTTATGAAGTGCCATATGACCTGCCCAGGGAATACTGTGTGCTAGGTGTAAAACAACAGGACGGCAACATGTAGGTACAACCAGACGGGTGAAGTCAGGGGTTTGCATATACAGTACATCATTAATGACTACATACTTTTCCCCACACAAGTCAGCTTGGTTCCCCTTAAACGCTTTATCAAACAGTAGTTTTAAGGATACATCAGCTCTCTGTAATTTTGCAATATTCTCCGGGACCTTCCAGCCATGAACTTCAAGACCCTCAGTTTGGATCTTAGGAGCCGGGGCACCGAGACCTTTCTCTAGTCGTCGTTGACGACGTGTCTTTCTGGGGCCTTTAGTCCCACCTTGCAACAGACTATGGTGGAAGTCTGGCAATGGCTGCAGACCTGCTTTAACCTGGGCCCGTGTCACAACAGGACAAGCAACATTGACCTTGGCAGAAGTATTTACACAGTCTCTCCCCGATTGTAACAGTTCCATAAGCACTGGCAAATCTCTCCCCAAAATCATGTCAGCAGGTAAATCGTCCACAATAGCCACATTCAACATATAAATCTGATCTTGTACACATACATTAACATCGGTTTGAGGGTACTGCTTTACATCCCCATGAACACATTGTACAGTGACCAGCTTAACAAATGGAACATGTGGCATATGACTTCTTTTAAGTAATGATACCGAGCTACCAGTGTCCAACAGAGCATTTAAACATTGTCCATTTACAGTCACTTGAACATATTGTGTCCTACGTGCATTGTCCTCCTCAATGTCCTCTTGGAACATAGCAAAAGCCAGTTAGTTTGGATTTACGAACTGGACACACTGTCGCTTTGTGGCCTGGTTGTTGACAATAAAAACAGACAAGTCTTTTTTCAGGAGCTACTTTCTGTCCATGAGTTACGTTTAAGCCACCCTGAGGTTCCTCAAAGCCACTGGGAGCATTTTTAAAGTTACCTTTCATGGGTTGAGAGCGCTGACTCCCACGGTGAGCATTGATGTACTGCTGAGCCAGTTTTCCAGCATCAAGTCCAGTGTTGGGCTCATGTTCCTTCACCCACACTCTGATCTCATGTGGAAGAACACGGAGTAGCTGTTCTAAGACAATCGTCTCACCGATTTCCTCCTTTGTATGCAGCTCAGGCCTCACCCAATGACGGTACAAGTTCCGCAACCGATGGTAGGTCTCAGTTGGTGATTCCCCAGCTGGAGTAGAAGCAGCACGGAACCGCTGACGGTAGGTCTCTGGAGAGATGTTGAATTTCTCCAGCAGAGCCTCCTTTAGGTCGGCGTAGTTCTCTGCTCTGTCCTCATCCATAGCCAGGTAAGCCTCTAGCGCTGGCCCGGTTAACAGTGGAACAAGACGATAACTCCACTCATTCTCTGGCCACCTCCAGGTTCTAGCAAGACGCTCGAACTGACGCAAGAAGTTCTCAATGTCTTCCCCCTGCTGGAAGACTGGTAACTTCGGCTCTGTTCGTAGCGTTGGCTGGTTGCTGGGTCCCAGGACTGTTGGTGAGTCTGACACAGAGGTCCTGTCTCTCTGGTGAGCTGTACCTCTGCGAGGGCCCGGCGTTGGGAGGTCCATCAGTGGACTGCCGGCATCGCTTGTCTCTTCGGATGGACGGACCGCTTGCAAGATGGACTCACGTAGATTCTGTAGCTCCAGAAGATAGCGTTTCTCTCTCTGCTCTTGTGCGTCAAGGAAGTCCCGCATCACAGCTACCATCCCACCTCCGGATGCAGCAGAAGAGACGAGTTTGTCTTGGGGCGGTGTGAACTTGGGAAGAACCGTCGGGAGATCATCCTCTCTCTCCTCCTCAGTAGAGTCGACCGTGTCCCAGGCAACATCCTTCTCAGCCATAGCTTTGGTCTGGGAGCGAAGCCCTGTCCTCAGCTTCCTACCTCTCGCCACCGTCTTGCGAGTAGCCATCCCACTTCTGACACCAAATGTGAGGCAGTGGTTTCCCAGACTCCAGAATACCCCCAGAATGATGGCAATACTCGCCGAGATGTTATAGTGCAAGGTGATGATTTATTTACAGTGCTCAAGAGGTGATCCAGTACGGGGGGAAAAAAAAACCCAAAGCTATATACAAAGTTACAAACAAATAAACAAATAAACAAACAAACACTTTAGCTCTATATACAATAGTTTAACCTCTAACAAATCTTGCTCACGGCACCACAGTTGCACGCTCACTCAAAAAAACAACAACCAACCTACTAAACAACCCACACCCACAGTGGTTTGGGGATCTCTTTTAAACTCTAAGCCCTGCCCCTCTTTGGATTAAACCAACTAGCAAGGAAGGTGCAGGGTAGGCACATATTTTACAATAATGGAAGCATATCATACATTTAAGATATCATCTACTACATTATATATATCTTTACACTATGAAATAAAGCATTATACACCATAATAGCAGATAGACATAACGTAAATATAAAAACATTTCGCGATTTTCCCATGGGACACACAGTAGACTAGTCTATTTCCGGTTGCTTCGCGCCAATTCTGGCAGTATATAGCCAGGCCACCGGGGTGGCGCCCAGGTTTGGCCGGCCTATGGGGGAAACGCCGCACGAAGAACCCACTACACAGACAATACCAAGCACAAACCACCGGTGTGTATTTAAGACATGAAACAAAGAAAAATTAAGCAAAACACCGTAAACCATTAACTCAAATATATGTATGTGTGTTTGTGTTGTCATGCGCAGCGTGAATTACTGTCAGGGGGTGAAACGGAGTGGATATGTTTGTGTGTATGAAAGTCCAGTATGCTAATAGCGTGCGTGTGCACCCACATCGCCTCAGCAGGGATTTACGGAGGAAGAATGAGGTACGTTGAGGTGTGTGTGTGTGTGTGTGTGTGTCAACAGGGCCAGGTCACTTCCTCACAGTTTGATAGGGTGTGTAGAGGTTTGATAGGGTCTGTAGAGGTTTGTAGAAGTTTGATAGGGTCTGTAGAGTTTTTATACGGTCTGTAGAGTTTTGATAGGGTCTGTAGAGGTTTGTAGAGGTTTGATAGTGTCGTAGAGGTTTGATATGGTCTGTAGAGGTTTGCTAGTGTGTGTAGAGGTTTACTAGGGTCTGTAGAGGTTTGATAGGGTCTGTATAGGTTTGTAAAGGTTTGATAGGGTCTGTAGAGGTTTGACAGGGTCTGTAGAGGTTTGATAGGGTATGTAGAGGTTTGATAGGGTGTGTAGAGTTTTGATAGGCTCTGTAGAGGTTTGTAGAGGTTTCATAGGCTGTGTAGAGTTTTTATAGGGTCTGTATAGGTTTGTTTGGGTCTGATGAGGTTTGTAGAGGTTTGATAGGGTCTGTAGAGGTTTGTATAGGTTTGATAGGGTGTGTAGAGGTTTGATAGGGTCTGTAGAGGTTTAATAGGATCTGTAGAGGTTTGTAGAGGTTTGATAGGGTCTGTAGAGGTTTTATAGGGTCTGTAGAGGTTTGTAGAGGTTTGATAGGTTCTGTAGAGGTTTGTAGAGTTTTTATAGGGTCTGTTGAGGTTTGTAGAGGTTTGATAGGGTGTGGAGAGGTTTGATAGGGTGTGTAGAGGTTTGATAGGGTCTGTAGACGTTTGTAGAGGTTTGATAAACTCTGTAGAAGTTTGATAGGGTCTGTAGAGTTTTTATAGGGTCTGTAGAGGTTTGTAGAGGTTTGATAGGGTCTGTAGAGTTTTAATAGGGTCTGTAGAGGTTTGTAGAGGTTTGATAGGGTCTGTAGAGGTTTGTTAGGGTCTGTAGAGGTTTGATAGGGTCTGTAGAGTTTTGATAGGGTCTGTAGAGATTTGTAGAGTTTTGATAGGGGCTGTAGAGGTTTGTAGAGGTTTGAAAGGCTCTGTATACGTTTCTAGAGGTTTGATAGGGTCTGTAGAGTTTTATAGGGTCTGTAGAGCTTTGTAGCGGTTTGATAGTGTCTGTAGAGGTTTGATATGGTCTGTAGAGGTTTGTAGAGGTTTGATAAGGTCTGTAGAGGTTTTATAGGGTCTATAGAGGTTTGATAGGTTCTGTAGAGTTTTGATAGCATCTCTAAAGGTTTGTAGAGGTTTGATAGGGTGTGTAGAGTTTTGATAGGGTTTGTAGAGGTTTGATAGGGTCTGTAGAGTTTTGATCAGGTCTGTAGAGTTTTGATAGGGTCTGTAGAGGTTTGTATAGGTTTGATAGGGTGTGTAGAGGTTTGATAGGGTCTGTAGAGGTTTGTAGAAGTTTGATAGGGTCTGTAGAGTTTTTATACGGTCTGTAGAGTTTTGATAGGGTCTGTAGAGGTTTGTAGAGGTTTGATAGTGTCGTAGAGGTTTGATATGGTCTGTAGAGGTTTGCTAGTGTGTGTAGAGGTTTACTAGGGTCTGTAGAGGTTTGATAGGGTCTGTATAGGTTTGTAAAGGTTTGATAGGCTCTGTAGAGGTTTGACAGGGTCTGTAGAGGTTTGATAGGGTGTGTAGAGTTTTGATAGGCTCTGTAGAGGTTTGTAGAGGTTTCATAGGCTGTGTAGTGTTTTTATAGGGTCTGTAGATGTTTGTATAGGTTTGATAGGGTGTGTAGAGCTTTGATAGGGTCTGTAGAGGTTTGTAGAGCTTTGATAGGGTCTGTAGAGGTTTGTAGAGGTTTGATAGGGTCTGTAGAGGTTTGTAGAGGTTTGTAGAGTTTTGATAGGGTCTGTTGAGGTTTGTAGAGGTTTGATAGGGTGTGTAGAGGTTTGATAGGGTGTGTAGAGGTTTGATAGGGTCTGTAGACGTTTGTAGAGGTTTGATAAACTCTGTAGAAGTTTGATAGGGTCTGTAGAGTTTTGATAGGGTCTGTAGAGGTTTGTAGAGTTTTAATAGGGTCTGTAGAGGTTTGTAGAGGTTTGATAGGGTCTGTAGAAGTTTGATAGGGTCTGTAGAGGTTTGATAGGGTGTGTAGAGTTTTGATATGGTCTGTAGAGGTTTGATAGGGTGTGTAGAGGTTTGATAGGGTCTGTAGAGGTTTGTAGAGGTTTCATAGGGTCTGTAGAGGTTTGTAGAGGTTTGATAGGGTCTTTAGAGGTCTGTAGACCCTATAAAAACTCTACACACCCTATCAAACCTCTACAAACCTCTACAGACCCTATCAGAACTCTACAGACCCTATCAAAACTCTACACACCCTATCAAACCTCTACAGACCCTGTCAAAAGTCTACAGACTCTATCAAACCTCTACAAACCTCTACAGACTCTATCAAACCTCTACAAACCTCTACAGACCCTATCAAACCTCTACAAAGCTCTACAGACGCTATCAAAACTCTACACACCCTATCAAACCTCTGTAGACCTTATCAAACTTCTACAAACCTCTACAGACCCTATCAAACCTCTACAAACCTCTACAGACCATATGAAACCTCTACAAATCTCTACAGAACCTATCAAACCTCTACAGACCCTATCAAACCTCTACAAAGCTCTACAGACCCTATAAAAACTCTACAGACCCTATCAAACCTCTACAAACCTATACAGAGCCTTTCAAACCTCTACAAACCTCTACAGGCCCTATCAAACCTCTACACACCCTATCAAACCTCTACACACCCTATCAAACCTTTACAAACCTATACAAACCCTATCAAACCTCTACAAACCTCTACATGCCTATCAAACATCTACACACCCTATCAAACCTCTACAAACCTCTACAGAACCTCCACAAATCCTATCAAACCTCTACACACCCTATCAAATATCTACACACCCTATCAAACTTCTACAAACCTCTACAAATCTTATCAAACCTCTACAAACCCTATCAAACATCTACAACCCCTATCAAACATCTAAAAACCCTATCAATCCTCTACAAACACTATGAAACCTCTACAAACCCTATCGAACCTCTACAAACACTATGTAACCTCTACAAACCCTATCAATCGTCTATAAACCCCTATCAAACCTCTACAAATCTCTACAACCCCTATCAAACCTAAACAAATCCTATCAATCCTCTACAACCCCTATCAAACCTCTACAAACACTATGAAACCTCTACAAACCCTATCAATCGTCTATAAACCTCTACAAACCTCTACAACCCCTATCAAACCTAAACAAATCCTATCAATCCTCTACAACCCCTATCAAACCTCTACAAACACTATGAAACCTCTACAAACCCTATCAATCGTCTATAAACCTCTACAAACCTCCACAAACCTCTATACCTCTACAAACCCTATCAAACATCTACACACCCTATCAAACCTCTACAAACCTCTACAACCCCTATCAAACCTCTACTAACATCTACAGACCCTATCAAACCTCTACACACACTATCAAACCTCTACAAACCCTATCAAACCTCTACAAAACCCTATCAAACATCTACACACCCTATCAATCCTCCACAAATCCTATCAAACCTCTACAAACCTCTACAACCCCTACCAAACCTCTACAAAACCCTATCAAACATCTACACACCCTATCAAACCTCTACAAACCTCTACACACCCTATCAAACCTCTACAAAACCCTATCAAACATCTACACACCCTATCAAATCTCTGCAAACCTCTACAGACCCTATCAAATCTCTATGAACCCTATCAATTATTTACAAACCCTATCAAGCCTCTACAAACCTCTACAAACCTCTACACACCCTATCAAACCTCTACTAACCCTATCAAACCTCTACTAACCTCTACACACACTATCAAACCTCTACACACACTATCAAACCTCCACAAACCCTATCAAACCTCTACTAACCTCTACACACACTATCAAACCTCTACACACACTATCAAACCTCCACAAACCCTATCAAACCTCTATAAAACCTATCAAGCCTCTACAAACATCTAGGGTTACATATACGTAACTATTCTTGTTATTATTTTATTACTTTATAATTATTTCTCCAGGGGAGTATGGTTCATGTTGTCTGTATTCATTGTTGTGTTTGTATGACTGAAAAACTTAAAAAATCCCATAAATAAAGTTTGCAAAAAAAAAAAAAAAGTATAATAATCTATATTCTCAAATTATAATTCATAATAAAATTGTCCAAAATAGCACTTTTCATTTCAAAATTTTTATTCAACTCAGGAAACGCTGTTAATTAGTACTTTTACCTGGATTTTTTAGTTGGATTCCTCACCGTACGCAAGAACAGGAAATAGTATTGCACACAACATAAAACACGAAAACGGATTCTAAATTTTCATGTTAAAGTGTGTTTGGATCACTCACATTACCGAAATGGAATTGTGTAACTCATTCATCCAAACCTCTGACCTCGGTGGCCGTATGTCAGAAACACACATCCAGAACAAAATAAATAAGCGTTTTCCTTTAATGTCATTTTATTTTCTAAATTAAGAAATGAAAGCTGATGAAGCAATAAAAAAGTCCTCACAGAAACTGCACACACTTTTGGTCATGAGCACTTCATAGTTGTACAATAGTTTATTATTTACCTCAGACTCTTGATCACATGACTCCATCATGTGACCAAAGAATACCAACAGCATTTCACTGCACTGAACACTCAACTTTATGGTTAAGAGAGAGTGTAATAAACACATGCTTACCAACCCCACTTTAATGCAAGTGCGCGCACACACACACACACACAAGGCTGACAGACTGGTCCTGTAGAGTAAATGGTCAGGAGTGTTGACTCAGTGTTATCATAAATGTGTCGTGAGGAATGAGAGTGATGCTGTGCCACCACGTGCCAATCACTGCATAAGCCCCACCCATTGGTATGATGACCACGCCCTCAGTGGAGCAACTCCTCCCAACAGATGGGTTTAGAGAACACCTCACGTTCAAGCCACAGGTCGTAGGTTGTGTGAAAGTCATCGGGCAGTGGCACGTTCTGACCCAAAACACTCTGGAGACAGTTATCGACCGGCACCAGGTCCGGGTTGCGCTGAGCCGCATCGTACCGCCGTGCGTTAAACCGTTCGATACTCGCACGCAGGGAACACTCCTCTGCCTGGAAGTCCCATGGCCGTGCGTCCAGATCTGCTATACACACGCACACACACACCAAACACATGCACACAGAGTCAGGGTCTAATGTGGGTCGAGTTTTACAGTCAACAATTATTGCTGTGGACTGTTCCCACTAATCCCACTCACTCTCACAGTCATTATTCTCGTTCATATTCACCCATGACATTTTAATCAGCTTCGTTATTTTCCAAAATATAAACAAATTAGTCATTTATCCACAACAACCCCCAACCATGATAAAGTATGAATAGATAAAACTTTACACTATTCTGTGCTCAAAAGACAAATAAAAAAACTTTTACTGATGTAATTACTGATATATAATTATTAATATAATTATTTCTGCTCATTATAATATAGAGTGCCAATACTAAGGAATCATGATCTTAAGTGTGTGTCTGTGTGTGAGTCACTCACCATTGCCGTATGCCCAGTCGTCGTTGAGTCGATGACGGACTTTCTGGTAGATGGCTGACATGGTCTTCATGTTGCTCTTCCTCCACTGACGGCCCAGATATTTAGTCTGTACCTTCAGCAGCTTCAACACATACAACTGCAGCATC
>NC_069729.1:39509-42009 GCF_027358585.1 Pangasianodon hypophthalmus
ATTGGTTTGAGCTGGTAAGAAGGATATAATAACTCCTATAAGCATCTCAGCATGCACAAAACATCGAACCTTGAGGTGGATGAGCTACAACAGCTGAAGACCACATCAGGTTCCACTCCTGTCAGCCAAAAACAGGAATCTGAGGCACACACTCACACACACTGGACAGCTGAAGATTAGAAAAAAAAAAATCACCTGGTCTTTTGGTCTTCAGCTGTCCAGTGTCCTTCTGTGAAAACTCTAGAGACTGTTGTGTGTGAAAATCTCAGGAGATTAGCAGTTTCTGAAAAACTTAAACCAGCCCATCTGCCACCAACAAACATGCCACAGTTAAAGTCACAGAGACCACACTTTTTCTTCATTCTGATATTTGATGTGCACATTATCTGAAGCTTTTGACCTGTATCTGCATGATTTTTTTGCATTGCACTGAGCCACACAATTGGCTGATTAGATAACTGCATAAATAAGCAGGTGTACAGGTGTTCCTATTAAAGTGACCAGTGACTGTACTTGTGTGCTTTGGATCATTGTCTTGTTGAATCACTCGACCTCTCTTAAGCTGGAGATCATGGACTGTTGCCCTGACATCCTCCTGTAAAAATGTCTTGATACAGTTTGGAATTCATCGTTCCCTCAATGACTGCAAGGTGTCCAGGCCTGGAGGCAGCAAAGTAGCACCAAACCATGATGCTCCTTGCACCATGCTTCAGATCAGTGATGCTTCACACTTCCAATCTCATCTCCTTAACTTAAACACCTGACTCTAAATAGCTTTCAGAGAAGTTGTTATCATGGAGGTTCACTTACTTTTTCCAGCCTGCACTGTGAATGATTATTCAATATGCTCAAGAAAACATGAAAAATACTACTGCATTGAGTTTGTCTATAATTTTGACATAGATGAAGTTCAGATAACATTTTTTGAGTCATCAATGTAAAAACGCTGATAATTGCAAAAGGCTCACAAACTTTTCTTGCAACTGTAGCAGCCTTGCTTTTTCTGCAGTTGTACATTCATGTCACAGTGTCTCTTTTGGACCCTAATAAAGGGTTCAAGCCCTGGGGCTTCCAAAACCTTAAGTCTTTTTGGTCTCAGTCTTAAATCCATCTTGCTTTCATCTGGACTTGGACACACACACACACACACACACACATTTACAGCACAGTGTGTTACCTGTTTGAGGGTTTTGATGCTCTCATGGATCGGTCGGGGCAAACCCACCACTGTGTCTGTGTCACTGTAACACACACACACACACACACACACACATACACAAACACGCAAGCGCGCACACACACACACAGATACTGTATAAAATGAACCAATACACACACATGGTAGTATAATAACGTAATAATAGAGTGAGTGACTCACTTTCCCAGTGTATAGCCAATGAATTTACTCCTGCTGCATTCCAAAAAGTTCTCAATGTCTTTCTCCCTGTTACACACACACACACACACACACACACACACACACACAGTAAATATGAGAGTCTGTAACCGTGTTCATACCTGGCATTAACATGCGTCCTGGGTGATCGGATCACACGTGTACAGTTGAGACGTACAGCCGTTCACACCTGGCATTACGAACGCGTCTCCAGTGAGCACCTGTGATCGGATTTCATACACCGTTTCCGCTGGAGAAAAGCTTTCACGCACATTTATTATATCAGTCTTCTGCTGCATTTGTTTTCCGGCAGAAATGTCCTCTCATGTACATTTACAGGCTGTTTAAAAAATTTTATCGCATGGTCTGCTAATGAAACTTATAAATGAATGAGAGATAAGATGACGAATGAAGCTATAAAAAGCAGATGCTTTTGTCTCTGCTGTTACAGCGTCGTCTTTATCCATTAGCCTAGCGGCAGAGAGCTCTACCCTCAGCATGATTTCCAAACAGTCTCGCAGTGATTGCGTATTTTCCAGCTAGGGGAGTCGATCAGGTGCTCCTTCCTTGCTGTCCAGACGCACTGGCATTCACACTACAGATGTGATGTGGTCATACGCCTTCCAGACCACCTCCAAATGTGGTTTTAGTGATCGGATCACAACGTGTCTCCGAGATGCATTTGACCCGTTTACACCTGTACTAAGCGCTGTCCACTTGTGATCCCATCACCCAGGACGCATGTTAATGCCAGGTTTGAACGGGGCGTGTGTCTGTGTGGGCGTGTCACAGGCTGCTAAACATGTCTGTGTACCGGACTTTTGGAGCCCACGGAAGCCCTTTAGGGAAGGACACTCTGTCAGAGGAGGGGTGAGGAATAGGCGGGGCCATGACCTCATCACGCTCCAGAGGAAAAGGTTCTGCCTCTAGAGAATTCTCATTATCATCACTCTCCTCCTCTTCCTCTCGTGCGTCCTCTGCCTTAAAGGGATCCTTCTCATTAAAGGCCTCCAGATTCTCCTGCTTTATCAGGGCCTGAAGGAGACAGGGGGAGGAAAGCGGGGGGAGGGGAGACAGGTGGAGGAAAGCGGGGAGAGGGGAGAC
>NC_069729.1:54509-57009 GCF_027358585.1 Pangasianodon hypophthalmus
AGGGAGAACACAGAGAGACAGAGAGAACACAGCCAGAGAGAATGCGGAGAGAGAGAAAACGCAGCAAGGGAGAACACAGAGAAAGAGAGAGAATGCAGACTAAAGTACTGTGAAACACTCAAGAACTATAAACAGATGATTCATAAGAAAAAACAACAGCACTACCATCGGACATTAAAGGAAATCGAAGAATCCATTAACCAAAATCAGTTCTGGGAGAAATGGAACAATCTAAACACAAAACACACCCAGGACACATCCATAAAAGACCCAACAATTTGGAAAACCTATTTTGAATCACTCTTTAAAGAAATTTCCCCATATAATCTAACAAAAGATCAAAAATTAACCCAAAATAAATGAGAAAAATTAGAAACAGTCATAAAAGATAATCAGAACCCACTTGACTACCAGATTACACAGGAAGAACTGGCTGAGGCTGAGGTAAAGTCTATGACATCATCAAGTCTGTCTTCCTGAACAATAAATGCAGCATAAAACTCGGCAACAAAAGGACAGAATACGTCACTCAGGGGCGCGGGGTGAGACGGGCTGCAGCTCGAGTCCAACTCTGTTCAGTATTTATATCAGTGAGTTAGCGGTGTTACTGGAACAATCTGCAGCCCCTGGACTCTCCCTAAACAATACCGAAGTCAAATTCCTGCTTTACGCAGACGACCTGCTGCTGCTGTCTCCCGCTGAACAAGGCTTACAGCAGCACCTGGACCTGCTGGAGCAGTACTGTCAGAACCGGGCCCTGACACTCAACCGGGCCAAAACCCAAACTGTCATCTTCCATCTTCACTGCAGGAAACACGGCCCTGGAGCTCTCGCTACACTACGCCTACCTCGGGCTGAAACTCAGTGCCTCAGGAAGCTTTGATCTGGGAGTGAACGCACTAAGAGAAAAAAGCACGAAGAGCTCTTTATGCAATCAAGAATAAATTCTACAAAATAAACATCCCAATTAGAATCTGGTGTAAAATCTTTGACAGTGTCGTTGCTCCTATTGCGCTGTACGGATGTGAGGTTTGGGGTCCACTCAGTACACACGACTACACGAGATGGGAGAAACATCCCACAGAGTCCCTGCATGCAGAATTCTGTAGAAATCTCCTAAAAGTTCAAAGAAAAACACCAACCAATGCAGCAGGGCAGAATTAGGCCGATTCCCGCTGATTATACCTGTACAACACAGAGCTCTGAAATTCTGCAAACATCTTAAAGCAAGTAACGAAAACACACTACAGTATGAAGCTCTGAGAACCCAAGAGCTAAAACCAGTCGCCAGCCAGCTGGTCCTGAGACTCACTAACACACTAACACACTAACCGCTAACACACTAACCACTAACACACTAACCACTAACACACAGCAGTCTCAGACCAGCTCTGCTCACCAAAGTCTAATCAGAGTCAACCAAGTTACTGAGCAGATGAGAAGAGTGTATCTGGAGCACTGGGACAGTCAGAACACAGGAGGAACACAGGAGAACCTGGAACACAGGAGAACCTGGTACACAAGAGAACCTGGAACACAAGAGAACCTGGAGCACAGGAGAACCTGGAACACAGGAGAACCTGGAACACAAGAGAACCTGGAACACAGGAGAACCTGGCTGCCCAGAGAACAGAGACTGTGTGCTCACTGTGCGAGCGGTGAGGTGGAGACAGAGCTACACTTCCTCCTCCACTGTGAAAAATATCAACACCAGAGAGACATCTTCACCAAAAACATCTCACACAAAATTCCAAATTTCTGCAATTTAACAGAAGAAGAAAAACTAAAAATCATTCTGGGAGAAAGAAACACTGCAGCCTTCACTGCAAAGTATGTATCAGAATGTGAGAGTCTGAGGGACAGCGAGACACAGAGTGTCCTGCACACACCCTGAATACACACACCCTGAACACACACACACCCTGAATACACACACACCCTGAATACACACACCCTGAATACACACACACCCTGAATACACACACCCTGAACACACACACCCTGAATACACACACACCCTGAATACACACACCCTGAACACACACACACCCTGAATACACACACACCCTGAATACACACACCCTGAATACACACACACCCTGAATACACACACCCTGAACACACACACACCCTGAATACACACACCCTGAATACACACACACCCTGAATACACACACACCCTGAATACACACACACACCCTGAATACACACACCCTGAACACACACACACCCTGAATACACACACCCTGAATACACACACCCTGAACACACACACACACACCCTGAATACACACACACCCTGAATACACACACCCTGAACACACACACACCCTGAATACACACACACCCTGAATACACACACCCTGAATACACACACACCCTGAATACACACACACCCTGAATACACACACACCCTGAATACACACACCCTGAATACACACACACCCTGAATACACACACCCTGAATACACACACACCCTGAATACACACACACCCTGAA
>NC_069729.1:62009-79509 GCF_027358585.1 Pangasianodon hypophthalmus
GGGAAATGATAGAGAACGGAGAGAGAGAGAGAGAGAGAGAGGGAAATGATAGAGAACAGAGAGAGAGAGAGAGACAGAGAGGGAAATGATAGAGAATGGAGAGAGAGAGAGAAATGATAGAGAACAGAGAGAGAGAGAAATGATAGAGAACGGAGAGAGAGAGAGAGAGAGAGAGAGAGAGAGGGAAATGATAGAGAATGGAGAGAGAGAGAGAGAGAGAGGGAAATGATAGAGAACAGAGAGAGAGAGAGAGAGGGAAATGATAGAGAACAGAAAGAGAGAGAGAGAGGGAAATGATAGAGAACAGAAAGAGAGAGAGAGAAATGATAGAGAACAGAGAGAGAGAGAGAGAGAGGGAAATGATAGAGAACGGAGAGAGAGAGAGAGAAATGATAGAGAACGGAGAGAGAGGGAGAGAGAGAGAGGGAAATGATAGAGAACGGAGAGAGAGAGAGAGAGAGAGAGAGGGAAATGATAGAGAACAGGGGGGGGGGAATGATAGAGAACGGAGAGAGAGAGAGAGAGGGAAATGATAGAGGGAGAACAGAAGGAGAAATGATAGAGGGAGAACAGAAGGAGAAATGATAGAGGGAGAACAGAAGGAGAAATGATAGAGGGAGAACAGAGGGCTTCTGGTCTGTATGTCTTTAGGAACCATTCGGTGGCGTGAACATAAATGTGGTGTTTCATGTTAACATCAGCACAGAGCCGTTAGTGCAGAGTCAGTCCTGATAACACTGATGAGGTTCTCATACATCTGGTGTTAACACTGTGTGTGTGTGTGTGTGTGTGTGTGTACATGTGTGTGTACGTGTCTGTACATGTGTGTGTACAACTAAGATAAGAGAGACAGAGAGAGAAAGGAAGATGATTTTGTGGAGGAAGACACCCTTTCACTGGTTGATCTTCACTGGTCTGTACCATCCTCTCCCTTTCCACATGGTATGATCCAGTGAAACACACACACTCCCACATGTGTGCGCACACACACACACACACACACACACAAACACACACGCAGTGTTTCTCTCTGTGTTTCATTGAGGAACAAAGAAGAGAGACAGCAATGTTACTGCAGACACAGCACAGGTACGGAATACGCACACACACTCACACACACAGTGTGTGTAGAAGTGATGGTGTTTATTTATAACTGTGTCTGTTCAGACTCTTAGATATGCTGAAGTGTTCTGTTTTTGTTACAGCACAGTTTTGTAGCCGTCCTTCAACTCTGCAGCACTGCTGATATTCTCGATATTGAATTTCTGACTGTTCCTAGCGTTCCCGACACTACCTCCTCAGCGCTGTGTTCCAGGCATTCCCGACACTACCTCCTCAGCGCTGTGTTCCAGGCATTCCCAGCGTTGCCTCCTCAGCGCTGTGTTCCAGGCATTCCCAGCGTTGCCTCCTCAGCGCTGTGTTCCAGGCATTCCTGACACTACCTCCTCAGCGCTGTGTTCCAGGCATTCCCAGCGTTGCCTCCTCAGCGCTGTGTTCCAGGCATTCCTGACACTACCTCCTCAGCGCTGTGTTCCAGGCATTCCCGACACTACCTCCTCAGCGCTGTGATCCAGGCATTCCCAGCGTTGCCTCCTCAGCGCTGTGTTCCAGGCGTTCCCAGCGTTGCCTTCTCAGCGCTGTGTTCCAGGCATTCCCGACACTACCTCCTCAGCGCTGTGTTCCAGGCGTTCCCGACACTACCTCCTCAGCGCTGTGTTCCAGGCGTTCCCGACATTACATCCGCAGCGCTGTGTTCGAGGCATTCCCGACATTACCTCCTCAGCGCTGTGCTCCAGGCGTTCCCGACGCTACCTCCTCAGCGCTGTGTTCCAGGCGTTCCCAACATTACCTCCTAAGCGCTGTGTTCCAGGCATTCCCGACATTACCTCCTCAGTGCTGTGATCCAGGCATTCCCGACACTACCTCCTCAGCGCTGTGCTCCAGGCGTTCCCAACATTACCTTCTCAGCGCTGTGTTCCAGGCATTCCCAGCGTTGCCTTCTCAGCACTGTGTTCCAGGCGTTCCCGATATTACCTCCTCAGCGCTGTGTTCCAGGCGTTTCCAACATTACCTTCTCAGCGCTGTGTTCCAGGCATTCCCAGCGTTGCCTTCTCAGCGCTGTGTTCCAGGCATTCCCGACATTATCCCCTAAGCGCTGTGTTCCAGGCATTCCCGACACTACCTCCTCAGCGCTGTGTTCCAGGCGTTCCTGACAATACCTCCTAAGCGCTGTGTTCCAGGCGTTCCCGACACTACCTCCTCAGCACTGTGTTCCAGGCGTTCCCGACACTACCTCCTCAGCGCTGTGTTCCAGGCGTTCCCGACACTACCTCCTCAGCGCTGTGTTCGAGGCGTTCCCGACATTACCTCCTCAGCGCTGTGTTCCAGGCGTTCCCGACATTACCTCCTCAGCGCTGTGTTCCAGGCGTTCCCGACATTACCTCCGCAGCGCTGTGTTCGAGGCATTCCCGACATTACCTCCTCAGCGCTGTGCTCCAGGTGTTCCCGACACTACCTCCTCAGCGCTGTGCTCCAGGCGTTCCCGACACTACCTCCTCAGCGCTGTGTTCCAGGCGTTCCCGACATTACCTCCTCAGCGCTGTGTTCCAGGCGTTCCCGACATTACCTCCTCAGCGCTGTGTTCGAGGCATTCCCAACATTACCTTCTCAGCGCTGTGTTCCAGGCATTCCCGACATTACCTCCTCAGCGCTGTCCTCCAGGCGTTCCCGACATTACCTCCTCAGCGCTGTGTTCGAGGCGTTCCCAACATTACCTCCTCAGCGCTGTGTTCAAGGCGTTCCCAACATTACCTTCTCAGCGCTGTGATCCAGGCATTCCCAGCGTTGCCTTCTCAGCGCTGTGTTCCAGGCGTTCCCTATGTTACCTCCTCAGCGCTGTGTTCCAGGCGTTCCCAACATTACCTTCTCAGCGCTGTGTTCGAGGCATTCCCAGCGTTGCCTTCTCAGCGCTGTGTTCCAGGCATTCCCGACATTATCTCCTAAGCGCTGTCCTCCAGGCATTCCCGACACTACCTCCTCAGCGCTGTGTTCCAGGTGTTCCCAACATTACCTCCTCAGCGCTGTGTTCGAGGCATTCCCGACATTACCTCCTCAGCGCTGTGTTCCAGGCATTCCCGACATTACCTTCTCAGCGCTGTGTTCCAGGCATTCCCAGCGTTGCCTTCTCAGCGCTGTGTTCCAGGCATTCCCGACATTACCTCCTCAGCGCTGTCCTCCAGGCGTTCCCGACACTACCTCCTCAGCGCTGTGTTCGAGGCGTTCCCAACATTACCTCCTCAGCGCTGTGTTCGAGGCGTTCCCAAGATTACCTCCTCAGCGCTGTGATCCAGGCGTTCCCAGCGTTGCCTTCTCAGCGCTGTGTTCCAGGCATTCCCGACATTACCTCCTCAGCGCTGTGTTCCAGGCGTTCCCAACATTACCTTCTCAGCGCTGTGTTCGAGGCATTCCCAGCGTTGCCTTCTCAGCGCTGTGTTCCAGGCATTCCCGACATTATCTCCTAAGCGCTGTCCTCCAGGCATTCCCGACACTACCTCCTCAGCGCTGTGTTCCAGGCATTCCCGACAATACCTCCTCAGCGCTGTGCTCCAGGCGTTCCCGACACTACCTCCTCACCGCTGTGTTCCAGGCATTCCCGACATTACCTCCTCAGCGCTGTCCTCCAGGCGTTCCCGACACTACCTCCTCAGCGCTGTGTTCCAGGCGTTCCCAACATTACCTTCTCAGCGCTGTGTTCCAGGCATTCCCAGTGTTGCCTTCTCAGCGCTGTGTTCCAGGCATTCCCGACATTACCTCCTCAGCGCTGTGTTCCAGGCGTTCCCAACATTACCTTCTCAGCGCTGTGTTCCAGGCATTCCCAGCGTTGCCTTCTCAGCGCTGTGTTCCAGGCATTCCTGACATTATCTCCTAAGCGCTGTGTTCCAGGCATTCCCGACATTATCTCCTCAGCGCTGTGTTCCAGGCGTTCCCGACATTACCTTCTCAGCGCTGTGTTCCAGGCGTTCCCAACATTACCTCAGCGCTGTGTTCCAGGCATTCCCGACATTACCTCAGCGCTGTGTTCCAGGCATTCCCAACATAACCTTCTCAGCGCTGTGTTCCAGGCGTTCCCTATGTTGCCTCCTCAGCGCTGTGTTCCAGGCGTTCCCAATGTTGCCTCCTCAGCACTATGATCCAGGCGTTCCCTATGTTGCTTCCTCAGCACTATGATCCAGGCGTTCCCTATGATGCCTCCTCAGCACTATGATCCAGGCGTTCCCTATGTTGCCTCCTCAGCGCTGTGTTCCAGGCGTTCCCTATGTTGCCTCCTCAGCACTATGATCCAGGCGTTCCCTATGTTGCCTTCTCAGAGCTGTGTTCCAGGCGTTCCCTATGTTGCCTCCTCAGCGCTGTGTTCCAGGCGTTCCCTATGTTGCCTCCTCAGCACTATGATCCAGGCGTTCCCTATGTTGCCTCCTCAGCACTATGATCCAGGCGTTCCCTATGTTGCCTCCTCAGCACTATGATCCAGGCGTTCCCTCTGTTGCCTCCTCAGCACTATGATCCAGGCGTTCCCTATGTTGCCTCCTCAGCGCTGTGTTCCAGGCGTTCCCTATGTTGCCTCCTCAGCGCTGTGTTCCAGGCGTTCCCTATGTTGCCTCCTCAGCGCTGTGTTCCAGGCGTTCCCTATGTTGCCTCCTCAGCGCTGTGATCCCGGTGTTTCCAGCTGTATCTTTTCTGCGCTCCATGTTTATGGTGGTGAAACAGTGGGATTGTGGGATATGTGCTGGATCTCCTTCAGGTCAAAGGTTATGCAGCATGTGAGCCTCATCTTTGTTCATCTAGCGTGCACACACACACACACACACACTTTATACTAACCCTCACCCTAACCCGGCAGCCTTGAGCACAGAGCACTCTGCTCTTCTGGAAATCATCTGGTGTGTAAAAACTGTTGCAACAAACATATACACAAAAACACACACTCACAGTTGCACACATTCACACACACCCTCACATATCCTGACACAGATCAACCACCAGACGTAAAATTCAGACTGTGTGTGGTGGGTGTATGTTGTGTGTGTGTTTGGGTATGTCACTAAGTGACATTGTGGCTTCCAGATACACACCGGCTGCTGAAGTTTATTAATATTTTCCATAAGTGTTTGAGTTTGTTGCATTCAGAAAGTCTGTCTGTCTGTCTGTCTGTCTGTCTCTCAGATCTGTGTGGTAGACAGAAGTCTGTCTCTCTCCCCCCACCACTGGCCTCTCTGCACACATCCATGGACGGAAAGTACAAAGACATTGCAGAGGTGAGACAAAATCACTATTTCACCATTGGTCTTTTGCGTGTTTGTACATGTGTGTGTGTGTGTGTGTGTGTGTGTGTGTGTGTACAGAACACCTCTGACTGGAGGATTAGAGGTTCTTCAGTAATCCTATAATTTATTAGTTTGTGCTTGTCATGAGTTTGAACTGATTATATTTCGTTTTAATTAGAAATGTTTATACGTGAATAAAATAAGTTTATAAATTAAGTATTTACATGTTAAATATCTACACATCAAATAACTGAATTTATACTGAACCTAGCAACTGAATGTGATTTTTAAACTAAACATTTCACATTTATTCATTTTGTAATAATTGATATTATTGAGGCGCTTGTTCAAGGAACCAACAGTGTCTCTGCTGCAAACACACAACCTTCTGATCCCTAACGCAGACACACGTTACACCGTAAACAATCCTGCTGTTCCCTGCCTTGACTGATTTAAACTAATCAGTCTCAGAAAGTTCAGCGTTTAAACCGGCAGTCCAGAGTGTCAGATCAATAAAGTGTGTGGTAATTAACCCCATTACACACTCGCTCAGGAGGCCTCAGAGGCCTACACTTCCTGTTCTTCTGGTGAGGGTGATTCTCCCACAGGAGACATAAACCACTGCACGCTCCCATGTTGTGTTACAAGCAACAGTAACGCTGAATAGCGACCATAACACCAACGGAGCGACCGTTACACAGAAGAATGACGGTAACAGAGGGGAGCCTGGGATCACATCACATTGTGTGCCAGTGACTGTGTGCTTCTGGTCCTATCATTTATCAATCTTTTAGTAAAGCTGTGTGTAAATATTTTCATAGGCCAAACGTAAACTTTTTGGCCAGACTTACAAAAGTTTCGGAAACACTAATTTTCTCTGTACTCATGTCTCCATGTTGAGGAATGCCAATCACCTGTAAAGTGCAAAGTGTGTTCCTAACACAGGTCATTTGCATGTAGCGACGCCCACTTAGCTCCATAAAAGGTCATGCACACAGAGAGCTGGAAACACAAAATTACTAAATTGTGAAAGAAAATGTGATTTCTGAGATGAAGAAGTGGAATTTATTTGGACTCACGTCTACTCCATTAAAATATTATATAGTAGTGTAACAGCACCTAAAAAGGCCAAAATATACAAATTACAGAAAAGATAAATTAGGTGTAAATTAACTGAAGTGAAGTGAAAATAGTTTGACATGAAAACAGGGGGAAAGAGATCTAAACTGTACCCAGGGGATCATGGACACACAACACATCATACTGGGAAACTGCTATTTGTTAAATGTTGTACGTGTCTCGGTGAAGAAGTCTCTGACTCGAACACGCCACTTCTCTTGCAACTGTCAATCACTTCTCTCTCTAAGAAACATGCCAGTAACAAGAAATCCAAGCACTGATAAACATGAACACGCACAAGGTTGTTTTGTCCTTTGACTTAGCGCTGGTGTTGAACAGCATTTAAAGATTCCCTGGCAAATGGAGCTGATTCATAAGCCAGCTTCCATTATTCCATATCCCTTCATTTATAAGTGCGGCATTCGTTAAGTCTTCCATCAGTTGAGTTTCAATTTAAGGCTAAACACAGACAGACCGCCCCGTCCTCCTTTTATAGTGCCGCATTTCTTGTGTCTTAATGGAATGAAATGTCTTATTTGTCTAAATTTATGAATTTGTGATGGTTTGCTTTCTTTAATTCTTCACATTTTATTTTTCTTTAATTAATGGCATTAACATTAACCACCTGGGTGTGGTTTATAAAATGTTCATTTAATTTGTGCATTAATGAAAATACAGGATTTTATCTCAAATGTATATTTATCATCACTGACCTAGTGAACTAGCATGAGGATGTTTTTAATGGATACTACAAAGCACGTCTGTAACATGCTCTGGATAAGGGCATCTGTTAAATAAATGCAAATAAATAAGCGGTTTAAACTTGACATTGTAATCCATATATAAATATATATATATATATATATAAATATATATTAAATATATATAAATCTGCAATGCAAATTATATGATCTGAAGCTGATCAATCAAAGTTTACATTAGTAAATCTTCTTAAGCATAAAGATACACTCACTCAGGAGTATGAGTAGGATAGCAACAATTTGTTTTTGTTTTTGTTTTTTTAATTATGGGATTTTTCTTGTATATGAACTATCATGTCAATGCTCCTATGAACAATTTACAAATAAATCTGTGTGTATCCAGCTTGATAAATGAGGTCAGTTGTGTGCGTGTTTCACGCTATCCTGTGTATATGTGTGTAGGAGCTGTTGGCCCGCTCCTTGGTGGACGGTGAAGTGCGGAGCGCTCCATATGAGTTTCCAGAGGACACACCCATCGAGCAGCTAGAGGAGAAACGGCACCGACTGGAGAGACAGATCAGCCAAGACATCAAGTGTGTGTGTGTGCGTGTGCGTGTGTGTTGATATTGAACACCATTTAACATTAAACACTGTTTAAAATCGTTTTGACATCGAGTGACGCTGAACAGAGTGACGCTGAACAGAGTGACGCTGAACAGAGTGATATTGAACAGAGTGACGCTGAACAGAGTGACATTGAACAGAGTGATATTGAACAGAGTGACACTGAACAGAGTGACACTGAACAGAGTGACGCTGAACAGAGTGACTTTGAACAGAGTGACGCTGAACAGAGTGACATTGAACAGAGTGACGCTGAACAGAGTGACATTGAACAGAGTGACGCTGAACAGAGTGATATTGAACAGAGTGACGCTGAACAGAGTGATATTGAACAGAGTGACGCTGAACAGAGTGACGCTGAACAGAGTGACATTGAACAGAGTGACGCTGAACAGAGTGATATTGAACAGAGTGACGCTGAACAGAGTGACTTTGAACAGAGTGACGCTGAACAGAGTGACATTGAACAGAGTGATATTGAACAGAGTGACGCTGAACAGAGTGACGCTGAACAGAGTGATATTGAACAGAGTGACGCTGGACAGAGTGACATTGAACTGAGTGATATTGAACAGAGTGATATTGAACAGAGTGACGCTGAACAGAGTGATATTGAACAGAGTGATATTGAACAGAGTGACATTGAACAGAGTGACGCTGAACAGAGTGACTTTGAACAGAGTGACGCTGAACAGAGTGATATTGAACAGAGTGACGCTGAACAGAGTGACGCTGAACAGAGTGACATTGAACAGAGTGACGCTGAACAGAGTGACGCTGAACAGAGTGACGCTGAACAGAGTGACGCTGAACAGAGTGACATTGAACAGAGTAACGCTGAACAGAGTGATATTGAACAGAGTGACGCTGAACAGAGTGATATTGAACAGAGTGACGCTGAACAGAGTGACGCTGAACAGAGTGATATTGAACAGAGTGATATTGAACAGAGTGACGCTGAACAGAGTGACGCTGAACAGAGTGACATTGAACAGAGTGATATTGAACAGAGTGACGCTGAACAGAGTGATATTGAACAGAGTGACGCTGAACAGAGTGATATTGAACAGAGTGACGCTGAACAGAGTGATATTGAACAGAGTGACGCTGAACAGAGTGATATTGAACAGAGTGACGCTGGACAGAGTGACGCTGAACAGAGTGATATTGAACAGAATAGCATCGAACAGAGTGACGCTGAACAGAGTGATATTGAACAGAGTGACGCTGAACAGAGTGACATTGAGCAGAGTGATATTGAACAGAGTGACGCTGAACAGTGACGGTGAACAGAGTGACATTGAACAGAGTGACGCTGAACAGAGTGACATTGAACAGAGTAACGCTGAACAGAGTGACGCTGAACAGAGTGACGCTGAACAGAGTGACGCTGAACAGAGTGACACTGGACAGAGTGATATTGAACAGAGTGACATTGAACAGAGTGACTTTGGACAGAGTGATATTGAACAGAGTGATATTGAACAGTGATGCTGAACAGAGTGATATTGAACAGAGTGACACTGGACAGAGTGATATTGAACAGAGTGATATTGAACAGAGTGATATTGAACAGAGTGACGCTGAACAGAGTGATATTGAACAGAGTGACTTTGGACAGAGTGATATTGAACAGAGTGACTTTGGACAGAGTGATATTGAACAGAGTGATATTGAACAGAGTGACGCTGGACAGAGTGATATTGAACAGAGTGATATTGAACAGAGTGACGCTGGACAGAGTGATATTGAACAGAGTGATCTTGAACAGAGTGACATTGAACAGAGTGACGCTGAACAGAGTGACTTTGAACAGAGTGACGCTGAACAGAGTGATATTGAACAGAGTGACGCTGAACAGAGTGACGCTGAACAGAGTGACATTGAACAGAGTGACGCTGAACAGAGTGACGCTGAACAGAGTGACGCTGAACAGAGTGACATTGAACAGAGTAACGCTGAACAGAGTGATATTGAACAGAGTGACGCTGAACAGAGTGATATTGAACAGAGTGACGCTGAACAGAGTGACGCTGAACAGAGTGATATTGAACAGAGTGATATTGAACAGAGTGACGCTGAACAGAGTGACGCTGAACAGAGTGACATTGAACAGAGTGATATTGAACAGAGTGACGCTGAACAGAGTGATATTGAACAGAGTGACGCTGAACAGAGTGATATTGAACAGAGTGACGCTGAACAGAGTGATATTGAACAGAGTGACGCTGGACAGAGTGATATTGAACAGAGTGACGCTGGACAGAGTGATATTGAACAGAGTGACTTTGGACAGAGTGATATTGAACAGAGTGATATTGAATAGAGTGACGCTGGACAGAGTGATATTGAACAGAGTGATATTGAACAGAGTGACGCTGGACAGAGTGATATTGAACAGAGTGATATTGAACAGAGTGACATTGAACAGAGTGACGCTGAACAGAGTGACTTTGAACAGAGTGACGCTGAACAGAGTGATATTGAACAGAGTGACGCTGAACAGAGTGACGCTGAACAGAGTGACATTGAACAGAGTGACGCTGAACAGAGTGACGCTGAACAGAGTGACGCTGAACAGAGTGACATTGAACAGAGTAACGCTGAACAGAGTGATATTGAACAGAGTGACGCTGAACAGAGTGATATTGAACAGAGTGACGCTGAACAGAGTGACGCTGAACAGAGTGATATTGAACAGAGTGATATTGAACAGAGTGACGCTGAACAGAGTGACGCTGAACAGAGTGACATTGAACAGAGTGATATTGAACAGAGTGACGCTGAACAGAGTGATATTGAACAGAGTGATGCTGAACAGAGTGATATTGAACAGAGTGACGCTGAACAGAGTGATATTGAACAGAGTGACGCTGAACAGAGTGATATTGAACAGAGTGACGCTGGACAGAGTGACGCTGAACAGAGTGATATTGAACAGAATAGCATCGAACAGAGTGACGCTGAACAGAGTGATATTGAACAGAGTGACGCTGAACAGAGTGACATTGAGCAGAGTGATATTGAACAGAGTGACATTGAACAGAGTGACGCTGAACAGAGTGACATTGAACAGAGTAACGCTGAACAGAGTGACGCTGAACAGAGTGACGCTGAACAGAGTGACACTGGACAGAGTGATATTGAACAGAGTGACATTGAACAGAGTGACTTTGGACAGAGTGATATTGAACAGAGTGATATTGAACAGTGACGCTGAACAGAGTGATATTGAACAGAGTGACACTGGACAGAGTGATATTGAACAGAGTGATATTGAACAGAGTGATATTGAACAGAGTGACGCTGAACAGAGTGATATTGAACAGAGTGACTTTGGACAGAGTGATATTGAACAGAGTGACTTTGGACAGAGTGATATTGAACAGAGTGATATTGAACAGAGTGACGCTGAACAGAGTGATATTGAACAGAGTGACTTTGGACAGAGTGATATTGAACAGAGTGATATTGAATAGAGTGACGCTGGACAGAGTGATATTGAACAGAGTGATATTGAACAGAGTGACGCTGGACAGAGTGATATTGAACAGAGTGATATTGAACAGAATAGCATCGAACAGAGTGAATAGCATCGAACAGAGTGACGCTGAACAGAGTGACGCTGAACAGAGTGACGCTGAACAGAGTGATATTGAACAGAGTGACGCTGAACAGAGTGATATTGAACAGAGTGACATTGAACAGAGTAACGCTGAACAGAGTGATATTGAACAGAGTGACGCTGAACAGAGTGACGCTGAACAGAGTGACATTGAACAGAGTGATATTGAACAGAGTGACGCTGAACAGAGTGATATTGAACAGAGAGACGCTGAACAGAGTGACACTGAACAGAGTGACATTGAACAGAGTGATATTGAACAGAGTGACGCTGAACAGAGTGATATTGAACAGAGTGACTTTGGACAGAGTGATATTGAACAGAGTGATATTGAACAGAGTGACACTGGACAGAGTGATATTGAACAGAGTGATATTGAACAGAGTGACGCTGGACAGAGTGATATTGAACAGAGTGATATTGAACAGAGAGACGCTGAACAGAGTGACGCTGAACAGAGTGACATTGAACAGAGTGATATTGAACAGAGTGACGCTGAACAGAGTGATATTGAACAGAGAGACGCTGAACAGAGTGACACTGAACAGAGTGACATTGAACAGAGTGATATTGAACAGAGTGACGCTGGACAGAGTGACGCTGAACAGAGTGATATTGAACAGAGTGACGTTGAACAGAGTGACGCTGAACAGAGTGACGCTGAACAGAGTGATATTGAACAGAGTGACGCTGAACAGAGTGATATTGAACAGAGTGACTTTGGACAGAGTGATATTGAACAGAGTGATATTGAACAGAGTAACGCTGAACAGATTGATATTGAACAGAGTGACGCTGAACAGAGTGATATTGAACAGAGTGACGCTGAACAGAGTGATATTGAACAGAGTGACGCTGGATAGAGTGATATTGAACAGAGTGACTTTGGACAGAGTGATATTGAACAGAGTGACATTGAACAGAGTAACGCTGAACAGAGTGATATTGAACAGAGTGACGCTGAACAGAGTGACGCTGAACAGAGTGACATTGAACAGAGTGATATTGAACAGAGTGACGCTGAACAGAGTGATATTGAACAGAGAGACGCTGAACAGAGTGACACTGAACAGAGTGACATTGAACAGAGTGATATTGAACAGAGTGACGCTGAACAGAGTGATATTGAACAGAGTGACTTTGGACAGAGTGATATTGAACAGAGTGATATTGAACAGAGTGACACTGGACAGAGTGATATTGAACAGAGTGATATTGAACAGAGTGACGCTGGACAGAGTGATATTGAACAGAGTGATATTGAACAGAGAGACGCTGAACAGAGTGACGCTGAACAGAGTGACATTGAACAGAGTGATATTGAACAGAGTGACGCTGAACAGAGTGATATTGAACAGAGAGACGCTGAACAGAGTGACACTGAACAGAGTGACATTGAACAGAGTGATATTGAACAGAGTGACGCTGGACAGAGTGACGCTGAACAGAGTGATATTGAACAGAGTGACGTTGAACAGAGTGACGCTGAACAGAGTGACGCTGAACAGAGTGATATTGAACAGAGTGACGCTGAACAGAGTGATATTGAACAGAGTGACTTTGGACAGAGTGATATTGAACAGAGTGATATTGAACAGAGTGACTTTGGACAGAGTGACGCTGAACAGAGTGACGCTGAACAGAGTGATATTGAACAGAGTGACGCTGAACAGAGTAACGCTGAACAGAGTGACGCTGAACAGAGTGATATTGAACAGAGTGACGCTGAACAGAGTGATATTGAACAGAGTGACGCTGAACAGAGTGATATTGAACAGAGTGACATTGAACAGAGTGATATTGAACAGAGTGACATTGAACAGAGTAACGCTGAACAGATTGATATTGAACAGAGTGACGCTGAACAGAGTGATATTGAACAGAGTGACGCTGAACAGAGTGATATTGAACAGAGTGACGCTGGATAGAGTGACGCTGAACAGAGTGATATTGAACAGAGTGACGCTGGATAGAGTGATATTGAACAGAGTGACATTGAACAGAGTGATATTGAACAGAGTGACGCTGAACAGAGTGATATTGAACAGAGTGACGCTGGATAGAGTGATATTGAACAGAGTGACATTGAACAGAGTAACGCTGAACAGAGTGATATTGAACAGAGTGACGCTGAACAGAGTGATATTGAACAGAGTGACGCTGGACAGAGTGACGCTGAACAGAGTGATATTGAACAGAGTGATATTGAACAGAGTGACGCTGAACAGAATAGCATCGAACAGAGTGACGCTGAACAGAGTGATATTGAACAGAGTGACGCTGAACAGAGTGATATTGAACAGAGTGATATTGAACAGAGTGACGCTGAACAGAGTGATATTGAACAGAATAGCATCGAACAGAGTGATATTGAACAGAGTGATATTGAACAGAGTGACGCTGAACAGAGTGATATTGAACAGAATAGCATCGAACAGAGTGATATTGAACAGAGTGACGCTGAACAGAGTGACGCTGAACAGAGTGATATTGAACAGAATAGCATCGAACAGAGTGAATAGCATCGAACAGAGTGACGCTGAACAGAGTGACGCTGAACAGAGTGATATTGAACAGAGTGACGCTGAACAGAGTGATATTGAACAGAGTGATATTGAACAGAATAGCATCGAACAGAGTGACGATGAACACTAAGTGTGGTGACCCATACTCGGAATTTGTGCTCTGCATTTAACCCATCCAAGTGCGCACACACACACACACACACACACACACACCGTGAACACACACCCGGAGCAGTGGGCAGCCTTTTTTGCTGCGGCGCCCGGGGAGCAGTTGGGGGTTCGGTGCCTTGCTGAAGGGTCTCACACACACACACACACACTTCGCTGTAATGTGTTAAACCTGCAAAGCTGCAAATTAATCATGGCAACATGATCATGTGTGTGTGTGTGTGTGTGTGTGTGTGTGTGTGTTCGTTCCCCTCCTTCCCATACTAATATTTTGCTTGGGCCACTCACCACTCAACACCCAACTTCCCCTTTCCCTTGCTCCCCACATGCCTCTGTGCCTCCCGCTGCTTCAGGCTTGAGCCAGAGATTCTGCTGAGAGCCAAACAGGACTTCCTGAAAACTGACAGCATCGCTGACCTGCAGTGAGTTAATGTTCCTCTGTCTCTGTCACTCTGTCTATGTTCTGTCTATAATAGCTTCATTAGCATAACCATATTAACCACAGCCCATTTCTTTAAGACTGCAAAGGAAAAATAACTTTCCCTAGAAATTCATTTCAAAGAGCCACCACTGGCACTGTTTGTTTAGTCCGCTTTGGACATCGCTGTCTACTGACCGGTACCATTATAAAGCCAGTGGACATGACGCAGTTTGAAAAGTTGGCTTCATGCGTCTCAGAGCCTTCAGCTTTCAGTAGCTGTCCTATGATAGGGGAGAGCTGGCCTGTGGGTGGGAATTGGCCAAGTCTAAATTAGGTAGTGCCTAGAGATGGCTGCTGCACTCACGCCACTGTGAAGGGCGGTGTTAAACCTGTAGAACCTGGAGAAAGTGCAAGGTGACACCCAGGTAGCAGCAGTAAAGACGTCTTGGTATAGCACACCTCTAAGTACTGCTCAAGAGGAGATGCTCCTTGTAGCCCATCTATAAGTCCAGTGGACCAGCCTCTGGCTTCCTGATGACTTACCTCCAGATAAGTTGCCTCAGTGATGGTAACTGTGGATGGGTAAAGTGAAGAAAGTAAGTGCAACAGAGAACCAGTAAGGTCATCCTGAGGGCAAGATTGACCACATTAATTCCAGCTGGTTGATGTGTTCTAAGCGTTTGTGAAGACTGTAGACACAGTACTGGTTTCTGAAACAAGCGCTTTCCTATTCAAGGGTTCTTTGGTGGCATGCCCAAAGAGTGACGTCAGTACACAGGGCAGATTCTCGAGGCTGAGATGCACACTGCTCTCTGTTAATCCAATGCCAAGAGGACTTGTATTTAAACACAGCTGTGCAAATAACACACACACACACACACACAGTAAATGATAACATAGTATAATAACTGATACAGTGATGTTCCTCTGATGTATCTTATCAGCCACTCAGGTTCATGGCCATCTAATATTTACAACTACTCTGTCTGTCTCTCCATCTGTCAGGAATCTGAGAGAACAAGATGAGGTGATGGTGGATCATGATGTTTTTAAGGAGAAAGAGACAGCGATAGAGAGAGAGTTTCAGCGCGTCACCATCTCTGGAGAGGAGAAGTGTGGGGTACTACATTACCCATTATCCCCCTCTCACCATACTACATTAACCATCATCCCTCTCTCACTGTACTTTGTGTGTGTGTGTGTGTGTGTGTGTGTGTGTGTGTAGGTGCCATTTTCTGACCTGGCTGAATCAGCAGTGTGTATCATTAAGGCGTTGTTTATTAGACAGAAGTACATGTGTCTGTCAGTGCAGGATTTCTGCAGCACCACCACCCGTCTTCTGCAGCAGCTCTCTCATGCACACACACACACAGAACAGCACTGTAGCTTCAACGAGGACATGCCTGATAGTGGAGGTACTCACACACACACACACACACACACACGCACACACGCACACACTGAGTGGACAGATTCAGCCCCACACGTCTCACACTGCCATTGTGTATGACCCGTGTGTGTGTGTGTGTGGTAGATGCCTTGATGCCCCCCCCAGTGTCAGAGACACATCCGTATGAGGGGCAGGAGGGTACCACGCTGCCCCCTGACCTCGGCTACAGCTGCAGCATGGAGCACGGTGTTGTGCACATCTACACCTCCCACACACACAGGTAACTCACACTGACTGTGTGTATTTGAATATGTGAATGTGTACTCACCTGACCTTGTCTCACCTGTGTCTGTCTTGGTGTGTGTGTGTTTGCAGTACAGAGTTGGACCTTTCGTATCCCGACCTGCAGGAGTTTATCACTGATATGAACTTTATGATGGCGCTTATCATCAATGGCCCAGTGTGAGTCGCGTGTGCGCACACACACGCGCACACACACACACGCACACACACACACACACACACACACACACACACACACAGCCCATGGTAAACACATACACAGACATATTTGCTTGGTGTGGGTTGTGTGACTTGTTTGGTGAAGAGGTCCTTGGTGTGAATCAGATTCAGTGAGGCCCACAGTAGAAATTACAGGACCCGAGTGATGTAATGACACAGAGACACAGACAGGTAGCTGCACACCCGAGTGATGTAATGACACAGAGACACAGACAGGTAGCTGCACACCCGAGTGATGTAATGACACAGAGTCACAGACAGGTAGCTGCACACCCGAGTGATGTAATGACACAGAGACACAGACAGGTAGCTGCACACCCGAGTGATGTAATGACACAGAGACACAGACAGGTAGCTGCACACCCGAGTGATGTAATGACACAGAGTCACAGACAGGTAGCTGCACATCTCTGTGTCATTACATCACAGACAGGTAGCTGCACACCTGAGTGATGTAATGACACAGAGACACAGACAGGTAGCTGCACACCTGAGTGATGTAATGACACAGAGACACAGACAGGTAGCTGCACACCCGAGTGATGTAATGACACAGAGACACAGACAGGTAGCTGCACACCCGAGTGATGTAATGACACAGAGTCACAGACAGGTAGCTGCACATCTCTGTGTCATTACATCACAGACAGGTAGCTGCACACCTGAGTGATGTAATGACACAGAGACACAGACAGGTAGCTGCACACCTGAGTGATGTAATGACACAGAGACACAGACAGGTAGCTGCACACCTAATGATGTAATGACACAGAGACACAGACAGGTAGCTGCACACCTGAGTGATGTAATGACACAGAGTCACAGACAGGTAGCTGCACACCTAATGATGTAATGACACAGAGTCACAGACAGGTAGCTGCACACCTGAGTGATGTAATGACACAGAGACACAGACAGGTAGCTGCACACCCGAGTGATGTAATGACACAGAGACACAGACAGGTAGCTGCACACCTGAGTGATGTAATGACACAGAGACACAGACAGGTAGCTGCACACCCGAGTGATGTAATGACACAGAGTCACAGACAGGTAGCTGCACACCTAATGATGTAATGACACA